>NC_136995.1:14276276-14296276 GCF_032717465.1 Coenobita brevimanus
TCTATAAGCTACCAGTATGAATAACCTGAAAGAGAAAGTAGTAAAGTACAATGAATAATCGAATAAATAAATAACATGCATGATACTATGTACGGGTTCGTTGAGTTAACGGGGCTTCTGTGGGGAGCGTGGGGGAGGGGAAGGCGGGGGATGTGGGGGAGGGGAAAGTGGGGAGTGTGGGGGAAGGGGAAGGCTGGGGGTTTGGGGGAGGGGAAGACGGGGGGTTTGGGGGAGGGGAAGGCGGGGGGTGTGGGGGAGGGGAAGGCGGGGAGTGTGGGGGAGGGGAAGGTGGGGAGTGTGGGGGAGGGGAAGGTGAGGAGTGTGGGGAGGGGAAGGTGGCGAGTGTGGGGAGGGGAAGGTGGCGAGTGTGGGGGAGGGGAAGGTGGCGAGTGTGGGGGAGGGGAAGGTGGCGAGTGTCGGGGAGGGGAAGGTGGGGAGTGTGGGGAGGGGAAGGTGGCGAGTGTGGGGAGGGGAAGGTGGGGAGTGTGAGGGTGGGGAAGGTGGGGAGTGTGGGGAGATGGGTGGATATTTCGGCCTGGGAGTAGGGTTCGTTGAAGGTCGGGATGGGTCCAAGCATCTGGTGGGTTCGGCTGGGGTACAATTCGGTCCACGGGCAGGGCACGTGGTGCAGGATAGCCATTACTTACATTACGGTAACACGGTACGATATGAGAGCCGAAACGGTGCACGGTACTACTCGGGTTACTGTGAATGTGGCTTTAGTCGTCACTGTTATCACTGTAATCTTCTTTATCATCACCATCATCATTACCTTCTTCATTGTCATCATCATCATCATCAGTATTATCACCATCATCATCGTCATCATTACTTTCTTCATCGTCATCATCATCTTCTTCCCTTCTCTTAGGTTATCCCCATTTCACCTTTCCTTCCTCTCCCCCTCCTCCGTCTCTCTCTCTCTCTCTCTCTCTCTCTCTGTCGCATTCAATTTTTCCTTCGCCCTTTCCCGTCCCCTCTCAGTCTCCCTCTCCTCCCCCTCACTCGGGTCAAATTCCACCTCTCTCCCCTCCTCTTCTCTCCCCTTCCTTAACCTATATTCCTCCCCTCCCCTCCCTCATCTCCCCTCTCCTTTCCCCTCTTCCCTCGGTCATTCTCTCCTTCCCCTCTTCTCTTCCTTCCTCACCCAGATTCTTTCCTCTCTCCCTTCCTCAACATAAGCTCCCCTCCTCCTCCCCAGCTCTGTTTTTCTTCTCCCCTTCCTTCCCCCAACCGAGTTATTTCCTTTCTCCCCTCCTTTCCTGTTTCTTCTCCCCTCCTTTCCTCTTCCCTCTTTCTTCTCCCTTTCTTTCCTCTTCCTCCTCCCCTCCTTTCCTCTTCCCTCTTTCTTCTCCCCTTCTTTCCTCTTCCTCCTCCCCTACTTTCCTCTTCCTTCTCCCCTCCATTCCTCTTCTTTCTCCTCACCCTTCTCAAAATCTAAGTTTCGTCTCACTTTCATCTTCTAAGTCAAGGCAAATTCCTCTTCCCGTCTATTTTATACTCTCATCCTCCCTCCCCCTTCCCCTTGCTTTTCCCTTCCCCTACTCCCTCCTCCTCCCCGTCTCTCATTTACAAATTTCCCCCCCAATTTTTCCTCCGTTTTCCCTCCTATTCAACCCTTTCCTGTTTCATCTCATTTCCATTTTTTTTTCTTTTCCTCTCCCACACCTACTCTATTCCTTCCTCCTCCTTTCTTCCCACCTTCTTCTCCTTTATCTCCCCTCCCTTTAATATTCCTCCCCTCCCCCCTTCCTACCTTCCTCTCTCCCTTCCCCTTAGTGTTGAATTTCCCTCCTCTTCACTCCCCCCTCTTCTTTCCTCCCCCTCTCTCCTTTCCTCTTCCTTCTCCCAGCCGAATTTTTCCTCTTTCCCCTCCCACAACCATAATATTTTTCCCCTTTCCCCTTGGTTGAACCCTTCCTCTTCCCCTCCCCTCAGCGCTCAACTCCCCTCCTCTTTCCCTTCCCTCTCCCCTCCTTTTTCCTCCCCCACTCTCCTACTCTTTCCTCCCCCACTTTCCTCCTTTTTTCTTCCTCTCCCCTTTTTCCTCTCACCCCTTCCCCCTCTCCGAAATTCTCCTCCCTCTCTCTACCGCCTCCTTTCCCCTCATCTCCCTCTCTCTCTCTCTTCCCCCAGTCCAACTCTCTCTCTTTTCCATTCCGTCTCTAAACACAACACTTCCCCTCTCCTCTCCCCTCTCTTCACAAACCTTAACTCCCCTTCCGTCCCCTCGTCCTCTCCCCTTTTTTTCCCACAACCGAATTCCTCTCTCTCTCTCTCTCTCTCTCTCCCAAATCCTGCAACCACTCTGGCGGTGCAATATTTCCAAAGCGTGAAATACAAGGGGGTATATTTTGGCAAGACCAGCTGAGTATGCAATGTGGCAATTTTGGCGTGGGAGGCTGCAGATATACGAGAGAGAGAGAGAGAGAGAGAGAGAGAGAGAGAGAGAGAGAGAGAGAGAGAGAGTGGTGGAGGAGGGGGGATGGAAACAACCAAGAGGGGAAAAAATTGGCTGAAATGGAAAATGGCAAGTTACCCTGGAAATGGAAGGTCGGAAACCTGGATGGATGGAAGGATGGAGGGTGGCCTGGAGTGGCAATAGACCGGGGGGGGGATGGATATTACTTTTTTGAGAGGGGGGGAAGAAGAATGGTGAAAAAGAAAATAAAAGTGATATACAGTATATCTGAGAAAGGTGAAGAGAAAATTGGTGAATGTGTGGATGGATGTTACTGTATTATTATTGTGACGCTGTTGTTGTTGTTGTTGTTATTGTTATCATCATCATCATTACTACTACTACTACTACTAAGACAACAACAACTACTACTATTACTACTACTACTACTTGTAAAACTACTACTACCACTTCTACTAGTGGTATTGGCTGCTGGTGACTCTACACTGAATGACAAGCCAAACAGGATCCTGTAACCCAAGAAACAATTTACTACGCTGGGTTGTAACTATATAACCAATTAACGCCTGGTGATCTAGTGGGTTCAGATACTCCAACTGGGACAAGTATGGATTTTCATTCGAGGGGAGGATGGGGTTTACTTCTCACATAATGCCACTCAGGAGCGGACGAGGCTGGTCACCCTGCCTTAAAACTGGGGAATGAGTAGCCTAGCCCTGGACTCCTACATTCCTCATGGGGGAAAGAAGGATTGCATGGCAGACAGAGAAGTGATAAAGGGGAAAAAAAATGGAGCGAGAGACTAAAGAGGAATGTATGAGTGAGGTGGAGGGGGGTTGAGGGAGGGGAAGGCCGAGGATGAGATGAAGGGATGGAGTGGAGAGGTATATGACAGAGAGGTGTGAGCTGAGGGGAGGGCAGTGAAATGGCGGGGGACAGGGCGACATGGAAGTGATATTTTTGTGGCCATCCCTTACGGGATTATGGATTCTAACAACAGATAGATAGGTAGACAGATAAACAGACAGACACAGGAACAGAGATTGAAGCTACTGTGCCGATAGAGAAAGGAAGTTATCTTTTATATCTTTCTTTTTTTTCTTTTCTTTTTTTTTAGATGAAAAAGAAGAGTGAGAGAGAGGGAAAAAAAAATAGATAATAAAAACAGAGTGAGATGGAAGCAAACACGGAAACGAAACTTGGGGGAATTTTTTTTTTTTGGGGGGGAGGGTGGAAAAAGTAAAAAATGAAAAATAATAAGGAAAATGTTACGAATCGAAACGGAATGCATTAGGGACTGGAAATGAGCATAAAAATGGATGTTCTCGCTACTGAATGGACGAAAGGGTTGAGGGGAAAATGGGGAAAAATGAGGGGAAAGCTGAGAAAAGCAAAACGAGGGGAAACGGGAAAATGAGGAAAAAGAGGGAAAGCGAGGAAAAAGTGACAAAGAAGACAGAGGGGGAGAAGGAAAAACATGGAGGGAAAAAAAAGGAAAGTGAGGAAAAAGGAAGGGAAGAGGGGAATGAGAGGGAAAAACAGGGGAAGGAAAGACGAAAAGGGGAAAAGAGGAGAAAAGAGGAAATGGATGAGGGAAAAAAAAAAAAAAGAGGGAAAAAGGCAAAATGAAAAAAGAGTGGAAGAGGGGAAGAGAATCAGAGAGGGAAGTGGGGAAAAGAGAAGAGGCAAAAAGGGAGGAGGAAAGGAAAATTAGGAAAAAGAGAAAATGAAAGTAGGCGAAAACCGAGGGGAAAAAAGAGGGGAAAAGAGTGAAATAACAACAGAGACGGGAGAAAGACAGAGAATTTCCCCTTAGATGAACTGAAGGAAGAGACTGAAAGGCGTGACAAAAGACCAATAAGAGTCGAAAGAGTGATTGAAACTGAGATGGAAAGTATTCTGGGGGTGGGAGAGAGAGATTTGCCTCTCTCTCTCTCTCTCTCTCTCTCTCTCTCTCTCTCTCTCTCTCTCTCTCTCTCTCAATCTGTCTATTTATCTTTTTTTCTTTTCCAATAGCACGCTCCCTTTTTCCCAAATTCTCTCTCTCTCTCTCTCTCTCTCTCTCTCTCTCTCTCTCTCTCTCAGTAATTAGTCAACTACCTCCAAACTGTACTTAACTTCCGGCCGCTGTAATAAACTAATTAGGTCACCTGCCTGCCCAATCGGAGGAGGAGGAGGAAGAAGAGGAAGAAGAAGAGGAAGAAGAAGAAGAGGAGGAGGAAAAAGTGGTGGTGGTGGTGTGAGCAGAACTAAGAGGAGAAGGAAAGTAAGAAGGAAAAGATGAAAAGGAAAGGGATGAGAAAGAAGTAGAGGAGGGGGAAGGTGGAACTAAGAGGAGAGGGGAAGAGGAACAGGATGAAGAGGAGGAGCAAAAGGAGAAAGAGGAAAAGAAGAAAAATAATAGAAAAATTAAGTGGGAAGCAAAGAGCAAAAAGAAGAGGAAGAAGGAAAATGAGGAAGAAAAGAGGAAAAATAAAAGGGAAAGGACGAAAAAGAAGAGGAACAAGAGAACAACAAAGAAGAGGAAGAGGAAGGACAAAGAGGAAGGAGGCGAAGAAGCAATGCAGAAGGACGACAAAAATAAGAAAAAGAGGAAGAGCAAGAAATAACATGAAAAGGAAGAAAACTGGAGACAGAACAGAAAAGAAGAGGACGAAGAGGAAAGAGGAAGTGGAAGAATGAAAAGTTGCGAGGGAGGAATGGAGTGAGGAGGGAGAAGAAAAGAAGGAAGAGGAAGAAGATGGACGAGAGGTAGCGAGGTGAGGGAGGGAGGGAGGGAGCAGGGAGAAGGAAAGTGGAAGAGGAAGAGGAAGGAGGTGAGGAAGGGAAGAGGAATTTAAGAGTTAGTCAGCAAACACTTGCACATTTTGACGGGAACGACCAAAGAGGAGGAGAAGGAGGAAAAGAAGAAGAAACAACAGGAAGAAGAAGAGGAAGGGAAACAGGAGAGGAAAGAGAAAAAGAGGGAGAGGATGAATAACAGGGAACACAGGGGGGAAAAAAAAGCAGGAAGTGAAAAGAAAAAGAAGGGAAACAGGAGAGAGACAGAGAAGGAAGAAAAACAGGAAGAGGAAGAGAAGGAAAAAGAAAAAGGAAGAAAAAAGAAGGAAAATAAGGAAGAGGGGGACAATAAGAGAACAGGAAGAAAAAGGAGGAAGAAAAAAAAGGGGAAGGATTTGGAGGGCGAGGAAGACGAAAAAGCAGGAAGCAAAGGAGGAAGGCAAAGAGAAGGAAGAGGAAAAGGAAGAGGAGAAAGAGGAAGAGGAAAAAGGAAGAGGAAGAGCGAGAGTTAAGGAGACGATGGAGAAGGTAAGCTGATTCCCTCACTCAGGTAAGGTTGTTAGCCGGGTAAACACCTGAACACTTTGACGGTGCCGACGAGGAGGAGGAGGAGGAGAAGGAGAAGGAGGAGGAACTTGGGGGAAGAGGAAAGGGAGGGGGAAGAAGAGAGAGAAAGTAGGCAGAAAGTAAAAGATTAGGAGGGAAACAGTAAATGGAAGAAAGGAGGAGGAGGAAGAGGAGGAAAAATAAGAAGACTGAAGGAGCAGGAGAAAGAGTAACAAGAAGACACGACTAAATTTAAGCGGCGAGGAGGAGGAAATGAGGGAAGGAGGGGAGATAGAAAAAGATAGAGAAAACAGGGACAGAAGGAAAGGAGAAAAAGGAAGGCAAAAGGAAAGGGGAGAGGAAGGCAAAAGGAAAGGGGAGAGGAGGAAGAGAAGGGATGGAGGGAGAGTGATGGACAGGGGAGGAAGAGGAGGAAAGGGGAGGAAGGAGGAAGAGAGAATAAAAAAAGGGTGGAAGGAGGAAGACAAGGAAAGGGGAGGAAGAGAGAAGAAAAAGGGAGGAAGGAAGAAGAGAGAAGAAAAGGGGAGGAAGGAGGAAGAGAGAAGGAAAAGGGAGGAGAAGGAAGAAAGAAGGAACGGGAAGGGAGGAAGAAGAAAGATGGAGTAGTTAGGAGTACAAATGAGTAAAATAAATTATGTCCACAGCCGTACCTTGCCTTTAATTAGCTCAGGTAAAGGACTGCTTACCTGTTCGCCGGAAATGAGATCATGGTCGCCCTTACCTGTAAAAATAAGGATAAATTAATTACTATGCGATAAATGTGCTTAGATAGTAATGAGTATAATGATGATGATGATGATGATGATAATAATAATAATAATAATAATAATAATAATAATAATAATAATAAAATACTACTATTACTACTACTACTAGTCCTACTAAATAATAATAATTTCAGTAGCAGTAGGAGCAGAAGTAAGTAGTAGTAGTAGTAGTAGTAGTAGTAGTAGTAACGATAATAATAATACAGTAGTTGTTGTTGTTGCTGCTGCAGTAGTGGTGGTGGTGGTGGTGGTGGTAAAAAATAAATTAATTACTAAAAATAAACACGAACTAGGAATCAAGAATTAGGTCAGAGGGTTCCCAAAATTTTGAGAAACCGATCGAAAATTAATGAAACTATAAGGATTCCACAATGCATCCGGCAATTCCAGGGAGGAGGAAGATTCGGGGCAAAAATGAACGAAAATTTTTGAAACGTGGTTGGAATTCATTAAAAAAAAAATAATAATAATCAATCCGAAAGTCTTTGGAAATTATGCGGAAGTTGAGGACGAGGAGGGTGAAAAAAAGGGGGGGGGGAGAGAGAGAGGGGGGGAGGGGGGTTCTTATTACGACGATGAAATACAACGATAATTAAATATCAGAAAGGATGAGAAAGAAAGAAGCAAATAAACAAAAAAAGAAAGGAGGGAGGGAGGGAGGGAGGAAAGACAGAAAGGAAGGAAGGAAGGAAAGAAGGAAGGAAGGAAAGAAGGTTGGAAGGAAGGAAGGAAAGAAGGTAGGAAGGAAGGAAAGGAAAGAAGGAAGGAAGGAAGGAGGAAAGAAAGAAATGAAGGAAGAAAAGAGCACAACACCCAG
This sequence comes from Coenobita brevimanus, assembly GCF_032717465.1. Lineage (NCBI taxonomy): Eukaryota > Metazoa > Arthropoda > Malacostraca > Decapoda > Coenobitidae > Coenobita > Coenobita brevimanus. The sequence goes on from NC_136995.1 coordinate 14,283,631, forward strand.
TTAAAGAAAGTAAATCAACCTGACAGCAAGAAAGAATGAAAGTAAGTTCAGGAAGTTGGGTTAGATAACAAATTTAGTGTGGAGACTAATTAAATTAAGAGAGAGAGAAAAGTGAGCAAGGTAGAGATAGAGAGAGAGAGAAAAGTGAGCAAGGTAGAGATAGAGAGAGAGAGAAAAGTGAGCAAGGTAGAGATAGAGAGAGAGAGAAAAGTGAGCAAGGTAGAGATAGAGAGAGAGAGAGAAAAGTGAGCAAGGTAGAGATAGAGAAGGCAGGAAGCAGTTCACCCGCATGGTTAATTCCTCAAGAATCGCTCAATCTCTCTCTCTCTCTCATTTAATCATTTCCTTTATATTCCCTAATTTCATCTTTTTTTTACTTTACCTTGCATAATACTCTCTCTCTCTCTCTCTCTCAAGGTATCTATCTATATTTATCTATTCATCTGTGTATATACCTACAGTAGGTGTGTGTGCCTGTCTGTCTATGTCTTTATGTATGTATGTATATATGTCAGCTTGGTTATCTATCTATCCATCCACGTATCTATCTATCTATCCACCTATAACTACGTCCTTGATTCTATTTATCTATTTTTGTCTATCCATCTATTCCTTTCGCTTACTATTTCATCTCTAATTCTTTTACAGTGAGACAGACCAGTTCCTCTCTCTCTCTCTCTCTCTCTCTCTCTCTCTCTCTCTCTCCAATTAGTAATCAACTGTCTTAGAGCGAGAAAACGCTCCTTGATTTTACCCTCTCGCCAAATCTCGCCTTTTCTCGGTAATTCTCGGAGTTTCTCACCAAGTCTCGCCTTTTATCGAAAATTCTCGTAAATTTTCGCCAAATCTCGCATATTTTCAGCATTTCTCGTGTTTTCTCGCCAATTCTCTTCTTTGATCGAATTTTCTCACCAAATCTCTCTCTCTCTCTCTCTCTCTCTCTCTCTCAGTTCTCGCTTTTTTTCACTACGGTGCATCTTTTCTCGCATTTTCTCGCCTTCTCTCGTACTTATTCACCCGGTCTCGCTTTCTCTCGCCAGTCCTCGCAATTTCTCACCAAATTTCGCCTACTCTTATATTCTCACCCATTCTCGCATTTTTTGTTTTTTACGTCTCGTCATTTCTCACTAATTCCCGCGGTTTCTCGCCAATTCTCACGGCGTACAAAGTTTCTCCGATTCACTCTGTTATCCTCGTTTTCTTTTTCTTTTTTTTTGGGGGGGCATCAAATATCGAAAAATTCTTCCTGATCAATCTGCCGTCTAAAATAGCTTACATTTTTGGTGTATTTCCTCCTCTCTCTCTCTCTCTCTCATAGACACTTTTTTGTCATATATTACATTATATTTATTACATCAGTAGTTTTGTTTTCATTTAACTTTCTAATAAAATAAATTGCCTTTTTCAGAATCGCTCAGCCAATCAATCTATTTATCTAGTCTGTCTAGCGGTTTATGTCTATCTATCTATCTATCTAGTCTGTCTGTCTAGCGGTTTACTTATCTGTCTATCTATCTGCCTGTCTATCTATCTGTCTATCTACCCATCGATCTAGCTATATGTCTATCTATTTACTTGTCTGTCTGTCAACCCCCTAACATCATCTCAGGGATCTATCCAATTGTGTGTGTGTGTGTGTGTGTGTGTGTGTGTGTGTGTGTGTGTGTGTGTGTGTGTGTGTGTGTAATGTATGTATGTAAGTATGAATGTATGCATGTGTATATACTGTATATGTATGCATGCATGTATGTCTGTGTTTGTACTGCAGAGAAAAGCCCAACACACACACACACACTATCTATCTATCTATCTATAGCCCGACGCCCTAATCCCGCAAAGGGTGGCCGCAGACAAAACGCCTCCAAGTCACTCTGTCACCCACCATTTGACTCCCCTCCCCCCAACTCACCCCCCCCTCCCTCATATACCTCTCAACTCCATCCCTCCACCTCATCCTCGGTCTACCCCTCCCTCTCCCTCCCTCCACCTCACCTACATACACCCTCTTAGTCAGTCTTTCATTCTCCATCCTCTCCACATGTCCAAACCACCTCAGTGTATTTCTCCTAATCTTTTCAACCACATCCACATCTACCCCACAACGTTCCTTCACTTCTTCATTCGTCAACACACACACACACAAAACCTTTTAATATCAGTTCAATAGAGTGGATGATTAGAAGCCGTAGGGGACCGTCCTGTGTGTGTGTGTGTGTGTGTGTGTGTGTGTGTGTGTGTAGACATGTATGTATATCTTTATGTATGTATGTTTATGTTTGTAGGATATGTATGCAGTATGTGTATGTATGTATGAATAAGTACTACACTAAACAGAAAGAAATATGCTTAATCTGTGTACTGAACGCGCGTGTATGTATTCAATATGGACGGTGGGTGTTAGCGCCGAAGTGGTGACATGTGGAGGTGTGTGGTACGTAGGAGGGATGGTGGTCCTCAGGGAACGGGATGGCTAGTAACAGAATCAAAACCTGTATTATGAAGGTTCCCTAACACCTCTTCCTTAGCGATTTATTTTTGGATTCGGCTGGTTAATATAATTTGATGCGTTAATAATAAAGAATATGGTGATATAGGAATTATTTACAAACCACAAATGACGTTAGCAGGTTGTAATAGGCAAAATAAATCGCTTAGGAAAAGGTGATAGTGGCTGGTATGAGTGTCGAAGGATTATGGGAGTATGTGATTTTTTTTTTATAAGACTATGAAAGTGAAAAATTCCTTATGTATATCTTCAGTGAGACGATACACACACACACACACACACACACACACACACACAAAGACTACATAAACACACACACACACACAAACACTTCTACTTTCTTATAAATGTCAGCTCAGTGGAATCGAACCCAGGACAAGACATCTGGCGGACGCAGACGCAACCTACTCGACCACCTGAGAGTCCGAGAGGTGATGAAATATTTCCCTTAGTTTATTATTCTGGGCGAGTTAACCTGGTGCTGAAGGGTTTTAATTATTTGGTGGGTGGTGATACTGACTCCCTCTCTCTCTCTCTCTGCCGTGAATCTTGCCATCTGTCTCGCTTAATGTGTTGTTCCTCTCTAATTTACATTCTTTGACTCTCTCTCTCTCTCTTTAAACATTTATCTTTTCACAACTTTCCTCTCTTTTTCTCACTAATTTCTCTATCTCACGCCCCCAAACTTCCCTGATAATCTAACTCCGAAAAAAAAAAAAAAAAAAATCTCCCCACCCACTTCAAGGCCCACACATACCAACCCTGACTCACCCTCAAAAACTCACATTATTGACTTTTCTTTCTTTATCCTTATATTTTCTCATTCATTTTAAGTCTTCATTCATCTTTACACTTCGTCTTTCAATGTTACTTCACCTAAATTACGCTGACTACCACTGCCTACCTTCTTCACTAATCTACGCCCATCTAAGAGGTTAATCTGACACACACACACCCCACCCTACCTTACCCCACCCTACCCAACCCAACCCTACCCTACTCGACCCCATCCTACCCCACCCTGCCCAACCCAACCCTACATAACCCTACCCAACCCAACCCTACCCTACACAACATAACCCTACCCAACCTAACCCCACCCAACCCAACCCCACCCTACCCAAATTTACCTTTCTAACCCCTGAACCTCAAGCCACAATCAAGGCAACAAACAAATAAACAAGCCAATCAAGCCAAGCCACCCCCTCCACGCCACTGTCTTCCTCCTTGTCTATGGCGTTTTTGTCTATCAATTTCTCGTTACTGCTGAGAGAGAGAGAGAGAGAGAGAGGAGGGGAAGAAAGAGGGGAGAATGGAGAGGAAAGAGGAGGAGGAGGAAAAAAGGAGAATGAGGAGGAGAAAGAAGGACGATGGATGGAGAGGGCGGGGAAGAGAGAGGAAGGAAAGGATAAGGAAGAAGAAAAGGAAGTATCGAGTAGGAGAAGGACAGGAAGAAGAATGAGGGGAAGGAAGAGGAGGAGAGGGAAGAAAGAGGGAGGGGAAGGGAGATGGAAGAATGAGGACAAGGAAGAAAAACAAAGGGAAAATAGAGGAAAATGAGGTGGAAATGAAGGAGGAAGAAGGGGGAACCATTCTTTACTTCTTTCTTAGGCCATCTTCTTCAATTTTCTCGTTCCTCCCCCTCCCCAGGTGGAGTGCGGGTACCCACTTCTTGTCTCGCTCTAGTAATGGAAAACCTCTCTCTCTCTCTCTCTCTCTCTCTCACTGACATCTTTTACTATCACAATATTTCGCTAATCAGTCCCTTCGCTTCCATTCTCTCTCCTTTTTCACTGAATTCTGCTCTCTCTCTCTCTCTCTCTCTCTCTCTCTCTCTCTCTCTCCCTCCACACACACACACACACACACACACACACACACAATCTATTTATCTATCAATCCAACTATCTCTATCTGAATAGGGTTTATTCTTACTACCTCCAGATGTTGCCTATTAATTTAAAGAAGCCCCTAGACAGACGATTTCCTGAGGGCTCTATCTAACCCTATACTGTGAAAACTCTATCCTACGCTGAGTAAAATCGTCTGGACTGTAAAAAAAAAAAAAAAAAAAAAAAAAAAAGACTTTCTCGTACTGGCCCACCTGCATTTAGTTAGTCTTCAAACTACCTCAAGACGATTTATAAGACGATTATATCTAGACCTCTTCTCCTCAGATCTTTTTCCCCCGGTACCTTAAGACGATTTGGGAGACGATTTTAAGACCTCTTCTCCTTAGATCTTTGTCCCCACTACCTTAAGACGATTAATAAGACGATTATAATTACATCTCTTCTCCTTAGATTATGCCTCCACTTCCTTAAGACAATTAATACGACGATCATATTTACATCCCTTCTCCTTAGATCTTTGAGGTGGTTTGGCCATGAGGAGAGGATGGAGAGTGAGAGACTGACAAGAAGAGTGTATGTGAGTGAGGTGGACGGGGGGAAAGGGAGGGAGAGGCCAAGGATGAGATGGAGGTATGGAGTGGAGAGGTATATGAGAGAGGGAGGTGTGAGCTGGGAACAGGGCAATGAAATGGCGGGGGACAGGGCGACATGGAGGCGATTTGTTAGTGGCCACCCCTTACGGGATTAAGGCGTTTGGCAATAGTTACATAGATAGACCTTAAGATGCGTCTCTCCTCCTCCCTACACCCCCCTACACCCACCAATATCGCCAAGCTCTTACAAATCCAATATACCTCTCTCACCAAACTTTCTCGACTCCCTGAGAATCCATAACTTACTCTGAATATCACATCAAAATTTCAATATTACTCCTTTTTACTCTGGAAACAAAAAAAAAACAAAAAAAAAAAAAAAGTGACAGGTTGCGTGTGTATGTTAAGTACTTTTTTTTTATTTTTTATTAAGTATATGTGAATTATGAGAAAAAAAAAGAAAAAAAAAAAAGAAGAGTTCATAAGTAACTGGAGATGTAAGTGTTGTAGTGTGTGGTGTGGTGGTGCGTGGTGTGGGAGTTGTGGTGTGGGAGTGTGTGGTATGGTGGCGTGTGTTGTGGTAGTGAGTGGTGTGGTTGTGTGTGGAGTGGGAGTGAGTGGTGAGACAGTGTGTGGTGTGGCAGTGTGTGGAATGGCAGTGTGTGATGAGACAGTGTGTGGAGTGGCAGTGTGCGACGTGGCAGTGTGTGACGTGGCAGTGTGGTGTGGCAGTGTGTGGTGAGACAGTGTGTGGAGTGGCAGTGTGCGACGTGGCAGTGTGTGGTGTGGTAATGTGTGGTGTGGTAGTGTGTGGTGTGGTAGTTTGTGGTGTGGTAGTGTGTGGTGTGGCAGTGTGTGATAGATTGTGTGTGGAGTGGCAGTGTGTGACGTGGCAGTGTGTGATGTGGTGGTGTGTGGTGAGAGTGTGTGGTGTGGTAGTGTATGCTGAGGTATATCACACTTTCTCCCCTCATTCTTCACTTTCTTCCCTCTCAATCGTCAATTTTTCTCACTTTCACACTCTTTCAACACGGCAAAACACAGAATTTTTTTACATCAATATTTTCCTCCTTCCAATCTTGTCACTTTTCCTTATCTAATTTTCCCCTTGGTTTTCACTCGTTTCCCCTCACAATCCCTTCCCAAGTCTTCCCCTTGTCTCCCTAAATCTATACGTTTTCCTCATCTACTTTTCCCCTCATGTACATTTCAGATAATCTGCTTTCCCCTCATCTGCTTTTCCCCTCTTCTACTTTTCCCTTTCATCTTCACTTCTTTCCCTCTCATTCTCACTTCCCCTTGTTTCCCCAACTCTTTCCTTTTTCCCCTTTCACATTTACACTCACTTCCCTCTCCATCTTTCCCTTTCTTTCACACTTTTCCTGTCCACATTTTCTTCCTCAAAGTTCTCTCTCTCTCTCTCTCTCTCTCTCTAATTTCTTTCCTTGACAAACATTCCTTTCTCATCTTCTCTCTATAAATATAAGGCTATCACAAACTTGAGAGAGAGAGGGGGGGGGGAGAGAGAGAGGGAGAGAACACAGGTCGACAGAAAACCAAACATAAAAATAAATCAGAGGATTCTCTCTCTCTCTCTCTCTCTCCATCTGTACGTATCTTTTTGTTCTTTATATATTCATTTCTCTCCCCCTCTCTCTCTCTCTCTCTCTTTTTTTTTTTTTTATGTGTCCGACTCTGGGCATAGGCTTCATAGCCTGCTTCCAAGGCCCAGTAGTCCTCCTACATACCATACACCTCTACATGTCGCCATCTCGGCGCTAACACCCACCGTCCATATTGAATACAAGCTAGGGCTGTCTCATACAGGACTGGTGTATTGTTATTAGCGGGGGTATTTTTACGACATGTCGGCGGGTCTTCTGGTTGATCAGTAAAGTCTGTTTTTATTAAATTCAAATCCTTAAACTGTTCCCTGCCCCAGCCAGGATTTGAACCCGGGTCCGGTAGGACCGCAGGCCACCTCTCTACCGACTGAGTTATCTATCTATCTATCTATCTATTTATCTGTACGCATCTTTTTGTCTGTCTACTTTCATTTACGTATTCGTCTTTCTCTCTCTCTCTCTCTCTCTCTCTCTCTCTCTCTCTCTTCCCAAAATACCAGCCACACAGAGGGAGTCAAAAATCATATATGCATTTTTTTCAGCGTTAATCAGGGCGGGTCTGGGATTTTGTGGGCGGTTTTAATTAGCTGTGTTGTTGCCATTAATTCTTTTGAGAGAGAAAGAGAGAGAGAGAGAGAGACAGACAGACAGACAGACAGACAGACTGACTGACAAATTAATCTGTAAAGGACAGACAGATAGACAGACTGGCAGATACAGACATACAAAGATGGATATAAACAAATAAGAGAGAGAGAGAGAGAGAGAGAGAGAGAGAGAGAGAGAGAGAGAGAGAGAGGGGGGAGGAGGGGAAGGAAGAGGGGAGAATGAAGAGGAAGGAGGAGGAGGAGGAAAAAAGGAGAATAAGGAGGAGGAGAAAGAAGGACGATGGATGGAAAGGGAGGGGAAGAGAGAGGAAAGAAGGAAGAAGGAAGAAGAAAAGGAAGTACTGAGTAGAAGGACAGGAAGGAGAATGAGGGGAAATAAGGGGAGGAGAGGGAAGAAAGAGGGAGGGGAAGGGAGGAGGAAGAATGGGAAGAAAGAGAAAGAGGAGGAGGAAGAAAAACAAAGGGAAAACAGAGGAAAATGACGTGGAAGTGAAGGAGGCAGAAGGGGAAACTATTCTTTACTTCTTTCTTTCGCCATCTTCTTCAATTTCCTCGTTCCTCCCCCTCCCCCCCAAGTGGAGCGCGGGTTCCCACTTCTTGCCTCGCTCTAGTAATGGAAGACCTCTCTCTCTCTCTCTCTCTCTCTCTCTCTCACTGACATCTTCCACTATCACAATATTTCGCTGTTCAGTCCCTCTCTTCCATTCTCTCTCAATTTTCACTGTATTCCTCTCTCTCTCTCTCTCTCTCTCTCTCTCTCTCCACACACACACACACACACACACACACACACACATACACTATTCATCTATCAATCTACCTATCTCTCATTAGTTTTTGTTATTGTTACCTCCAGATATTTCCTATCAATTTATAAAAAAAAAAAAAAAAAAAATCCTGAGGGCTTCATCTAACTCCATAAGGTGCAAACTCTACCCTACGCTGAGTAAAATCGTCTGGACCGTAAAAAAAAAAAAAAAAAGACCACCTTGTACTGGCCCACCTGCATTTAGTTAGTCTTCAAACCACCTCAAGACGATTTACAAGACGATTTTATCTAGACCTCTTCTCCTTAGATCTTTGCCCCCAGTACCTCAAGACGATTAATAAGACGATTATATTTACATCTCTTCTCCTTAGATCTTTGAGGTGGTTTGGCCATGTGGAAAGGATGGAGAGTGAGAGAAAAACGAGGAGAATGTATGTGAGTGAGGTGGAGGGGGAGGCCAAGAATGAGACGGAGGGATGGAGTGGAGAGGTATGTGAGAGAGGGGGGTGTGAGCTGGGAACAGGGCAATGAAATGACGGGGGACAGGGCGACATGGAGGCGATTTGTTTGTGGCCACTCCTTCTGGGATTAAGGCGTCTGGCAATAGTTACATAGATAGACCTTAAGATGCGTCTCTCCTCCTCCCTACACCCCCCTACACCCACCAATTTCGCCAAGCTCTTACAAATCCAATATACCTCTCTCACCAAACTTTCTCGACTCCCTGAGAATCCATAACTTACTCTGAATATCACATCAAAATTTCAATATTACTTCTTTCTACTCTGGAAAAAAAAAAAAAAAAAAAAAAAAAGTGACAGGCTGCGTGTGTATGTTTAGTACTTTTTTTTTTATTAAGTGTATGTGAGTTATGATATTGAAAAAAAAAAAAAGTTTATAAATAACAGGAGATGTAAGTGTGGTAGTGTGTGGTGTGGTGGTGCGTGGTGTGGGAGTGTGTGGTGTGGTGGCGTGTGGTGTGGTAGTAAGTGGTGTGGTTGTGTGTGGAGTGGGAGTGTGTGGTGTGGGAGTGTGTGGTGAGACAGTGTGTGGAGTGGCAGTGTGTGATGAGACAGTGTGTGGAGTGGCAGTATGTGACGTGGCAGTGTATGGTGTGGCAGTGTGTAATGTGGCAGTGTGTGGTGAGACAGTGTGTAGTGTGGCAGTGTGCGACGTGGCAGTGTGTGGTGTGGTAGTGTGTGTGGCACTGTATGGTGTGGCACTGTGTGATGAGACTGTGTGTGGAGTGGCAGTGTGTGACGTGGCAGTGTGTGACGTGGCAGTGTGCGACGTGGCAGTGTGTGTGGCACTGTGTGGTGTGGCAGTGTGTGATGAGACTGTATGTGGAGTGGCAGTGTGTGACGTGGCAGTGTGTGGTGTGGCAATGTGTGACGTGGCAGTGTGTGGTGTAGCAGTGTGTGGTGTGATGGTGTGTGGTGAGAGTGTGTGGTGTGGCAGTGTGTAGCTGGCATTTCACACTTTCTCCCCTCATTCTTCACTTTCTTCCCTCTCAATCGTCAATTTTTCTCACTTTCACACTATTGTAACACGTCAAAACACTCACACAATTTCTTTTACATCTATATTATCCTCCTTCAAATCTTGTCACTTTTCCTTATCTAATTTTCCCCTTGGTTTTCACTCGTTTCCCCTCACAATCCTTTCCCAAGTCTTCCCCTCTTTTCCCTAAATCTGTACTTTTTCCTCATCTACTTTCCCCTCAATTACTTTTCCCCTCACCTACTTTTCAGATCATCTACTTCTCCCCTCTTCTACTTTTCTCCTTCATCTTCACTTCTTCCCCTCTCATTCTCACTTCCCCTAAATCTTCCCCTTGTTTCCCCAACTCTTTCCTTTTTCCCCTTTCACATTTACACTCACTCCCCTCTCCATCTTTCCCTTTCTTTCACACTTTTCCTGTCCACATTTTCTTCCTCAAAGCTCTCTCTCTCTCTCTCTTTAATTTCTTTCCTTGACAAACATTCCTTTCTCATCTTCTCTCTAAAAATATAAGGCTATCACAAACTTGAGAGAGAGAGAGAGAGAGAGAGAGAGAGAGAGAGAGAGAGAGAGGGAGAGAACACAGGTCGACAGAAAACCACCTACAAACATAAAAATAAATCAGAGGATTCTTTCTTTCTCTCTCTCTCTCTCTCTCTCTATCCATCTGTACGTATCTTTTTGTTCTTTATATATTCATTTCCCTCCCTCTCTCTCTCTATCTATCTTTTTTTTTTCTTTTTTATGTGTCCGACTCTGGGCATAGGCTTCACAGCCTGCTTCCAAGGCCCAGTAGTCCTCCTTCATACTATACACCTCTACCCGTTGCCATCTCGGCGCTAACACCAACCGTCCATATTGAATACATGCTAGGGCTGTCTCATACAGGACTGGTGTATTGGTATTAGCGGGGGTATTTTTACGACATGTTGGCGGGTCTTCTGGTAGATCAGTAAAGTCTGTTTTTATTCAATTCAAATCCTTAAACTGTTCCCTGCCCCAGCGAAGATTTGAACCCGGGTCCGGTAGGACCGCAGGCCACCTCTCTACCGACTGAGCTATCTATCTATCTATCTGTACGCATCTTTTTGTCTGTCTACTTTCATTTACGTATTCGTCTCTCTCTCTCTCTCTCTCGTCCCAAAATACCAGCCACACAGAGGGAGTCAAAAATCATATATGCATTTTTTTCAGCGTTAATCAGGGCGGGTCTGGGATTTTGTGGACGGTTTTAATTAGCTGTGTTGTTGCCATTAATTCTTTAGAGAGAGAGAGAGAGAGAGAGAGAGAGGCTGCGTGAGTGATGTAGTGGTTTTTAATTAGTGAAGCGGAAGAGTTCATGTTGCAATGCACTGCCTCACACTGCAACACCCACGACAACAACAACAACAATAACAACAACAGCAAGAACAATAGCAACAACAATGACAATAACAGCAGCAGCAACAACAATGAGTAATGACTGATGCCTAAGAATGATATAATAATAATAATAATATTAATAATAATAATATTAATAATAATAATAATAATAATAATAATAATAATAATGATAAAATAATAATAATAATAATAATAATAATAATAATAATAATAATAATAACGATAATAATAATAATAGTGATGATGATAATAACAATAATAATAATAATAATAATAATAATAACGATAATAATAATAATAATAATATTGATAATAATAATAATAATAATAATAATAATTAATGATAATAATAATAATAATAATAATAATAACTAAAATTCTTAAACTGCTGAGGCAATATTCAAAGAACTCCACACTGCAGATGATAATTCCACATTTCAGATCTGAATGACAAAAAAAAAAAAAAAAAAAAAAAAAGGGCCACACTTGTACATGAGATATGGTGTACAGTCTTTGAAATGTACACAGTATTAAGGTCAAGGTCATTCCTACACTCCAAATCATGTTCACTCCTGACCCACTACATTCCCACCGAGTTTGGTCAAAATCGGCCAAATAATTCCCGATTAAGCACTTTCAGGCATGAGGCGGCCATTTTGATTTTCCTCAGTATCTTAAGTATTTGTTGGATCTCAATATCTACGAAGGTCAAACCAACACGTAAGAAAAAAAAAAGACACGATAGAAAGAGTCAAGAAAAGATCCCCCATTGCCAAGACGTAAGAATAATGTCTCCAAAAAATAAGTAAAATATATAGAAAACTCTAAGGAAAACATCTTAGCAAAACATCTTAGCTAATGTTCTTGCAATTTTCCACGATAGCTCCTTTACTATTCTGTGTTGCAAAGCTCTCACTCAGGCCTCGCAACTTGCAGAGTGGTGCCCGGTTGCATCTATATTGCAGACTCCTCGTTGCAGCTGGGAGGGAGGGAGGGAGGGAGACAAGAGAGGCAGGAGTGAGTGAGGGAGGGAGGGAAGAGAGGCAGCGAAAGAGGCGAAAAGAGATGCAGGAAGACAGGGAGGGAAGAAGACAAACAGAAGCAGGGAGGTAGAGAGGGAAGAAGAGAGAATGGAAGACAGAGATACAATGAGGGAGACAGACAGGGAGAGAAACAGGGAGAAAAGCAGGAAGACAGGGAGGAAGTGAGGCAGGGGAGCAGGAAGGCAGAGTGAGAGACGAGCAGGGAAGTAGGATGGCAGGGCACCAGGGAATAAGGAAGACTGAGGGGAAGTGAGGCAGGGGTAGGGATGGGTGGGTGGTGTTGGGTGTTGTGGGGCTGGGGGGGGGGGGTGTTCTTGTGTTCTCAGAGGTCTCGCAACATTTATTCCTGAGCGATTTATTTTAGTTATTTATTTACCATGACATTCTATTGCGTTTTGCTTCTATCGTTTAATATGTCTATCTATCTATCCACCTATCCATATAGTTATCTATCTATCCATCTATTTGTCTATCTATTCATCTGTCTATCCACCTATCTATCTATCTACAGCCAGACGACCTAATTCGGTAAGGGATGGCCACAAACAAATCGCCTCCAAATCGCACTGTCCCCCGCCATCTTGCTGCCTTCCCTCAAAACCACACAAGAGAATGCCTAATTGTGACGTGCTGACAAAATCGCCAAGGAAGAGGTATTAAGGAAGCACAGCCCTAAAAGATTCCCTGGCTTCTTTTCCTTCCCTTCTATTTATTTCTGAGTTCTGTTTCTCTTTATTATAATTATTTTGACTGTTATTAATGGCAC
>NC_136995.1:14301276-14316276 GCF_032717465.1 Coenobita brevimanus
GAGAGAAGGGAGAGACAGAGAGAGGAAAGGGGAAGACGGGAAGAGAAGGAAAAGTAGAGGGAAAAATAAGGAGGAAATAGGAAAGTAGGGAAGAGAGAAGAGTAAAAATGAGAGTATGGAAAAATGGAGAAAAAGGAAAAGAAAGATGTAAACGGAGGGAGGGAGAGAGAGAGAGAGAGAGAGTGAAAACAAGAGAGTAAAAAGAAAAAATGTCATACCATAATTATTCGCTAAGAAATAGTTTGTCCAAAGTTCACAAACAAAGAGGTCTTGGGGAAAATACCTGCAGTGTGTGTGTGTGTGTGTGTGTGTGTGTGTGTGTGTGTGTGATGTATGCTAAGATTATACACAGACGAAAGAATTAAAACAGTACAAGGGGTGCACACGTTGGTCACAAGTCCAACACGCTACCACTAGACCACCGCGGCTCCTTTATCTACCTACAAAGTCCCCCTAACGCCTTGCAATACCTTCCTTCAATTATCTACTTTATTCTTTTCATCAACTATCTATCTACAAGAATGTCACGTGTACTTCTTCACTTATCTATTTCTTAATTACATTTCTTCACTTCCCTAACTACCTGCCTACCTACCTACCTACTTACAAGAACGTCCCAAGTCTCTAAATTCTCTTCCTCACCTACCTACTTACCTGCCTACCTATCTACACGAATATCATGTCTCGTAAATTCCCTTCTTCACTGAACTACTTACCTACCTACCTACTAACCTGCCAGCCTTAAAAGACCATTACGTCTTGTAGCTTCCCTTCTTTACTTACCTACTAGTTACCTACCTACCTATCTACCTACAAGAATTATCATGTCTCGTAAATTCCTTTCTTCACTTACCCACGTGCCTGCCTACTTACTTCTTTACCTACAATAACATCACAAATAAATTCCCTTTTTCACCTACCTACCTACCTATGATACCGGTAACATACCCACGTGTAATTCTTCCTTTACTAACCTTATTATATCTCCTTCGTCACCTGGCCTCTTCCTTGTTACTCTCACGCCTTCTTCAACTCTTAATTCCACTTTTATTATTCCTCTTCTCTTCACACGCGCAAAAACACAGAAAAAATAATGAAGTAAAACACGGACACCCGGAAAAAATTGAGATAAACACGTACACCCTCCACTAAAGCGAGATCAGAGGGAAATAACGGTAACTCACTCCGCTAACAGAACTTCATAGCCAGCAAGAGTACCCAGATGAGTTTAACTATTTAATTTGATTTAATAATGACTAAGAAACAAGAGTATCACCTCCCTTGCTCTCTCTCAATCCACATAAAATCATCCTCATTCCAGTCTAACTTAATATTTTCTAGAGGAACTTAGAATTGGTTGGTAAAAAATACGTTTGATATTTATTGATGGCATCAGAGTACAGATTTCACGCCCTCTCTTCACCATCATCCTCCCACCCCCCCTCACAGCTCAGTTGCCAAATCTCCTAATTAACCCAAGCTAATTACAAACCCTAAATGACACCTACACCGTTAATTGCAAAGTATAAATATGGGAGAAGTGATAGAATAGGCAGGAAAATACACACGTGAGGAACTTTTAACACTATCTTCTCCCACGGGCATCCAGATTTCACGCATCACTCTCTTACTCCCAAGCCAATCCCTCCACAACCCCCTCTCTCTCCCCCTTCCCCTGCCCCTCACCACCACCACCCCTCACTACCTCAGCGCAGCAACCTCTCTTATGAACATGGAGATATAAAGAATTGCTTACCATAACTCAATAACTAATAAAGGAACATTATGAAGGGGTTGAATGTGATTGCTGTGTTGGTAGATTTAGATCAGTTTTTGTCGCTTTTACACCCTTGACTCTCTCTCTCTTTGCAAACCCTTCTCCCTTTCGCCTCCTCGTCTCTCTCACCCTCCACCCTTCCCCTCTTGCAAATGTGTACGATCTCTCTCTCTCTCTCTCTCTCTCTCTCTCTCTCTCTCTCTCTCTCTCTCTCTCTCTCTCCACACACACTGTCACGTCTCATACTGCTAAACTTTCAACCTCGCACAGCCTCACTACAGTACACACTGCCACACCTCATACCACCGCACCAAACCACACCACATTACAGGGTACCACACAACACTGCCACACCACACACTTTCATACCACACCATAGAACAGAATGCCACACCCCACATGACCACACAACACTGCCACACCACAAATCACCACGTCACTCACTGGCACACTACATACTACCACACTACACACTGCCACACCACACGTTGCCACACCACACGTTGCCACACCACACATTGCTACACTACACACTGCCACCCCACACACTGCCACATTACACACTGCCACACCACACGTTGCCACACCACACACTACCACGCCACACACTGCCACACCACACCTCGCCACACCACACACTGCCACACTATACACTACCTCACTACACACTGCCACACCATACACTGCCTCACCACACACTGCCACACCACACACTGCCACACCACACACTACCACACCACACACT
The DNA here is from genome assembly GCF_032717465.1 of Coenobita brevimanus. Classification (NCBI taxonomy): domain Eukaryota; kingdom Metazoa; phylum Arthropoda; class Malacostraca; order Decapoda; family Coenobitidae; genus Coenobita; species Coenobita brevimanus. Next base: position 14,303,799 of record NC_136995.1, read on the forward strand.
GCCACATTACACACTGCCACATTACACACTGCCACACAACACTGCCACACCATACACTGCCACACCACACACTGCCACACTATACATTACTTCACTACACACTGCCCCATCATACACTGCCACATCATACACTGCCACACCACATACTAGCACACCACACACTACCACACCACACACTACCACACTATACACTACCTCACTACACACTGCCACACCATCACACCTCGCCACACCACACACTGCCACACTATACACTACCTCACTACACACCGCCACATCATACACTGCCACATCATACACTGCCACACCACACACTACCACACCGCACACTGCCACACCACACACTGCCACACCACACACTACCACACCACACCTCGCCACACCACACACTGCCAAACCACACACTACCACACTGTACACTACCTCACCACACACTGCCACACTACACACTACCACACCACGCACTAACACACCTCTCGTCTGGTCGTTCAAGTCAAAATTACTCACACACAGTAATAACAGTACAATAGGTTGATTACTAATTATATGTCTAAGATACCTACACCTACACGCTCTATGAACAGCTAATTTGAGAGAGAGAGAGAGAGAGAGAGAGAGAGAGAGAGAGAGAGAGAGAGAGAGAGTCTAATCCTTCAAAATGTTTCACTAATCCTTCTTCACTCAGGCTGTAAGAAAGGAAATGGAGGAGGAGAAACAGGAAATATTATAAGAAAGAAAGACAAAAATTTTTTTGAGTCGTTCAAAGGAGGGCTGCTGAGGAGGAATGGAGAGAAAAGAAAAAAGGGAGAGGAGGGGAGAAAGGAAGGGGGAAGGAAAGGGGGAAGGAATAGGTGAGGTGGGGGAAGGAAGGGGAGAGGAGGGGGAAGGAAGGGAAGAAAGAGGGCGAAGGAAGGAAGAAGGAGGGAGAAGGAAGGGAAGAAGGATGGAGAAGGAAGGGAAGAAGAAGGTAGAAGGAAGCATAGGAGAGAAAAAATAAGAAAAAAAAAAAAACGGAGTCAATGTGGACAACGAAATGATGGACGTGAGAAAGAAAATGTGTGTGTGTGTGTGTGTGTGTGTGTGTGTGTGTGTGTGTGTGTGTGTGTGTGTGTGTGTGTGTGTGTGTGTGTGTGTGTGTGTGTGTGTGTGTGTGTGTGTGTGTGTGTGTGTGTGTGTGTGTGTGTGTGTGTGTGAGAGAGAGAGAGAGAGAGAGAGACAATAGCCATGAAAAGAAAATCTGCATGCCAATAGAAAGACCGTAATGAAGATAAAATTACATGAATACCCCTCCCCCTGCCCCCCCCCTCTCTCTCTCTCCACACCAGCCGATTCTGTTCAGCTGAGAAATCCTATACCTTTTTCACTCTAACTTGGCCTAAAATTGCCATATCTCCATCGTGAATGCTGAGTTGTAATAATTAAACTACAGTATGGTACTAGTCACGAAGAAGTCCCATGGAAAAAATAGGCCAAGTTACGGTGAATGAACTATAGTAGAAAATTTGCGATTATTTATATCAATCCATTTATTTTGCATCTGTGTGTGTGTGTGTGTGTGTGTGTGTGTGTGTGTGTGTGTCTGTGTGTGTGTGTGACTGGGCATAGGCAGTCCTACGTACCACACACCTCCACATGTCACCATTTCGGCGCTAACACCCACCGTCCATATTGAATACATGCAAGTAGGACTGCCGTTAGAGAATTTAGTATATATTTCTCGGACTAAAGCAGCCTCTTCAATCCAACGACGCATACTGAGGAACAGGGAGGGGCCTTCACGTGGTGGCACTGATAGAACCAGGCGGAGCGACTGTCCGGTTATACAAGGGTCCCTCATTCCCCTCCCTATTCCCCGAAAGGACGATGGTGGACTGCAGAGGGGCAATGTCAATCTGAAGTCCACGAGGTTCACTTTCTGATGGGCCTGGATCCACAACAAAAACAACCAGCAATAATAACAAAAACACAGAGGGTATTAAATTGTTGCTGATACTGTAACAGCGGCGGCAGCAGCAGCAGCAGCAGCAGCAGTAGTAGTAGTAGTAGTAGTAGTAGTAGTAGTTGTTGTTGTTGTTGTTATTGCTGCTGCTGCTGTAGCCCCAGGTTCAAGTGAAACATGAACCTGGTGGACTGTAGGCAAAAGCTGTCTCTCTCCTACACACACACACACACACACACACACACACACACACACACACACACGGGCGAAGTGAAAAAAAAAAAAAACGTAAATAATCCTCCCCTATACCAACCACAGAAAAACACGAAGACAAAAAGAGACTAACAGTGAGAGCAAAAAATATCAAAACATAGAAGGAAAATGAAAAAAAAGCAACAAAAATAAGTGCCCCCTAAACTGACAGAAATAACGCTCTAAACAATAAAGAAAATGTGATGTAGGTGAAAGAGAGAGAGAGAGAGAGAGAGAGAGAGAGAGAGAGAGAGAGACAAAAACAGTGAAACAACAGTGGGTGAAACGGAAAAAACGAAAAGAAAGACAAAACAGCGGATGAGGTGAAACAGCAAGTGAACGAAACAATGAAACATCAGGTAATACGGTGAATAAAAAAAACTTAAAAGCAAATGAAACAATAAAATACGGTGAAACAGCTGGTGAAGCAGGTGATGAAATAAGTGAAAACAGGTGGTGAAACAGGGTGAAACAGGTGCAACAGGTAGTGAATGAAACAGATGGTGAAATAGGTGAAACATGGTGAAAAAGGTGAAACAGGTGGTGAAATGGGTGAAACAGGTGGTGAAATGGATGAAACAGGTGGTGAAGTAGGTGCAACAGGTGGTGAAACAGATGAAACAGATGGTGAAATAGATGAAACATGGTGAAATAGATGAAACAGGTGATGAAATAGATGATACAGGTGGTGAAATAGGTGAAACAGGTGGTGAAGCAGATGAAACAAATGGTGAAATAGGTGAAACAGGTGGCGAAATAGGTGCAACAGATGGTGAAACAGGGTGAAACGTGGCGAAATAGGTGCAATAGGAAAACAGGATTAAACAGGTGGTGAAACAGGGAAACAGGATTAAACAGGTGGTGAAACAATGAAAATAGTGAAACAGGTGGTATAATTGAATGAAAAAAGGTGAAACAGGTGGTGAAACTGAATGAAGTGAAACAGGTGGTAAAACTGAATGAAAACAGGGTGAAACAGGCGGTCAAACAGAATGAAAACGGGGTAAAAACAGAATGAAACTAGGGTGAAACGGTGAAACAATGAAAACAGGGTGAAACAGGTGGTGAAACAGACGATGAAACAATGAAACAGGTGGTGAAACAGGGTGAAACAGGTAAAGCCGGCAGCGTATAGAGTAAATTGAATACCGTCAGAGAGAGGTGGTATAAGCCACAGAAAACTGGCTAGTAATTGGAGAGAGGGAGGGAGGGAAAGAGGGAGGTAGGACAAGGAGGGAGGGAGGAAGGAAAGGGAGGAAGGGAGGGAGAGAGGGAGGGGAAGGTAAAGTGTGTGTGTGTGTGTGTGTGTGTGTGTGTGTGTGTGTGTGTGTGTGTGTGTGTGTGTGTGTGTGTGTGTGTGTGTGTGTGTGTGTGTGTGTGTGTGTGTGTACCCAGTCGAAATGAAAATGTCAAACCGAAGGAATGGAAGTGGAAAGCGGAAATGAGGGAGTAATGAGGTGAGGAAGAGAGAAAAGTAACAAAAAAAGAGATAGAAGGAAAGATAAAGTGAGTGAGAGAGGGATGGACTGATAATTAAAATGAAGGAAATGATGAAGGAAAGGAAATGAATAGTGAAAAATGAAGATGAATGGAAGAGAGAGAGAGAGAGAGAGAGAGAGAGAGAGAGAGAGAGAGAGATGAATTAATTAATTAATGAAGACAGTGTGGAGCAAAAGGGTGGGATGATCAGAGGATGGAAGGAGGGACGAAAGGCGAAAGGGAAGAAGGAAGGGAGGGAGGAAGAGAGGATGGGAGGGAGGAAGGGAGGTTGGGAGGAAGGAATGAAGGAAGGAAAGTGGAGGGAGAGGGGAGGAAAGAAAGTGAAGGAGGGAGACGTTATGTGGACGGGTGAGATGAAGGACGTATTAATAAGGCAAGTAATTTGGAGGGAGGTAAGAAGGAAAGAGGGAGGAATGGAAGGAGGGAGGAAAGGAAGTAGGGAAGGAGGAAAGGAAGGAATAAGGATGATGGAAGGGAAGTAAGGAGGGAGAAAAAGATGGGATGGAGGGAGGGAAGATAGGGAGAAGAAGGGAAGGAAAGAGAAACAAAGGGGAGAGAGAGAGAGAGAGAGAGAGAGAGAGAGAGGCGAGTACAAGGAGAAAGAGAATGCGATTTAAAAGAATAAGTGGAAAAAAATAACAATAAAATGCAATAAGATGGTAAAGAAAAAGACCGTACTAAGTGAAACAGAAGGCGAAATATAAAAAAAATAGGAAGAAAAATGGAAAATAGAGAAATAAATAAGAAGGATGAAAGAGAGTGAGAGAATGAAGAAAGAAAAGTGAGAAAGGGAAACAGAATAAGACAGAAAAGAACAAGAGAGTAGAGACAGAGATGGGAAAGTGAGAAAATGGAGAGAAAGAAGAAGGAGGGAGGGAGGGGGGACAGCCATCAGAGGAGAGAGAGAAGGAGGGAGAAAGAATAAGAAAGAAGGGAGGGAGAGGGGGGACAGGAATCAGAGGAGAAAGAGAAGGGAGAAAGATGGAGGGAGGCGGGGATAGGAATCAGAGGAGAGAGAGAAATGGGAGGGGAGGGGGCACAAGAATCAGAGGAGAAAGAATCCTAAGACAGTAGAACAGACGAAATGAAAAGAAAAATGCACGAAGAGAGCGGAAAAAGAACGAAGAAAAGGGAAAAGATGGAGAAAAGACGAAGAAATAAGATACTAAAAAAGAAATGAATGAAGAAAGAAGAAAACTAATCAAATTGAAAAAAAAATGGGATGTATTCTCGTAGGTTAAAGAAGCTCCCTAATACCTTTTCTTAAGCGATTTATTTTGCTTATTACACTTTACTGTCGTGTGATCTAAATCCTTGAATCACCGTCCTACTCTGCATACATGTTCAAAAGGATATTAACCAGCCATATCTAAAACTAATTCGCTAAGGAAGAGGTGTTAGGGAGACCATAAAACTAAATCGCTAAGAAAGTGTTAGGGAGACCATACAGGTGAATTCTCGTGTGCTGGGGACGGCTCAGTGGTATCAGTATCTACCTTGCTTCATATACTCCTCTGCTACGCCCACTGCCACACCCACGCCCACACCAGCAGACTGAGCGGTCCCGGGAACTCAAAAGATACAGCCCCGTGAGTTACTATATATAAAACAGGAAATAATATACAATAAATGGAGAGAGAGAGAGAGAGAGAGAGAGAGTGTGTGTGTGTGTGTGTGTGTGTGTGTGTGTGTGTGTGTGTGTGTGTGTGTGTGTGTGTGTGTGTGTGTGTGTGTGCATGATATGAGAGCCGGGTGTGAGAAGCAAAAAAAAGAAAAAAAGAAAGAAAAAAGAAAATGGAGTGGGAAAAGAGAAAGGAAGGAAAAATGACAGCCAATAAAAACGTGAAACCGGAGAAGGCGCTGAGAGAGAGAGAGAGAGAGAGAGAGAGAGAGAGTAATGAAGGCAACAGCAGGAGGGAGACCAATTGTTATTCAATCACTTGTAATTTGCGAGAAGGAAAGCAGGGAGGGAGGGAGGGAGAGAGAAAATGGAGGGGAGGGAGAGAAAATGGAGAGGAGGGAGGGAGGCAGAGCGTGGAGGAGAGGAAGGAAGGGAGGGAAAGAATGTAGGGGAATGGGAAGGGGGAAGGGAAAGAATGGAGGGGAGGAGAAAGAAAGGGAGGAAGGGAGACAAAGTGGGTGAGGGGAGGGGGGAGAAAATGGAGGAAAGGGAGGGAGGGGAAGAGGGAGAGAATGGAGGGGGGGAAGGAAGAGGGATGGGTGAGAGAGAGAGAGAGAGAGAGAGAGAGAGAGAGAGAGAGAGAGAGAGAGACAGACAGACAGAGACAGAGAGAGACAGAGAGAGAGAGAGAGAGAGGCGGGAAAGAAAAGTAAAATGGAAATAGAGGGGAGGGGAGGGGAGAGAGAGAAGACAAAAAAGAATGGGAGAAGAAAGAGAGGAGAAGGTCGGGAGAGAGTGAGAGAATAAAAAGAAGGGGAGAGAAGGCAGAGATGGGGGAGAGAAGAGAGGGAAAGACGGAAGGGGAGAAGAGAGAGGGGAGAGAAGGGGAGGGGAGAGGAGGGAGGGGAGAGGAGAGGAGAGGAAAGGACAGGAGGCAGGGGAGAAAAGACGAAAATTAGGGACAGGAAGCAGACGGAAAATTTTAATGAAAAATGAAAAAGAAAAGAAAGGAAAATGGATGGGTGAACGAAAAGGGAGAGAGAGAGAGAGAGAGAGAGAGAGACTGAAGAACAGCTGAAGAAAGGGAGAGGAGACAAAGGGAAGAAAATCACGGGGGAGGGAGGAAAGGGGGAGGAAGGGGAGAGAGGGAAGAGGGGAGAGGGAGGAGAAAATCACGGGGGAGGGAGGAAAGGGGGAGGGAGGGGAGAAGGAAGGGGAGGGAGGGAAGAGGGGAGGGGGAGGAGAAAGGACGGAGGGCAAGAAGAAAATCGTGTGTGTGTGTGTGTGTGTGTGTGTGTGTGTGTGTGTGTGTGTGAAAGAAAGAGGGAGGGGGATGAGAAGGGAAGTGAAGGACAGAAGGAAGAGCAAAGAGAGAAGGAGGGAGGGAGGAGGAAGACGGGGAGGGAAGGATGAAGGGAGAGAACGTGAGAAGACGGAGAGGGGAGGGGAGAAAGAGAGGGGAGGGAAGGGGGGGGTAAAGGCAATTTCAGCCAGTATAGTGACAGCTGTTTCTTGTACTGGGGCAGAGAGAGAGAGAGAGAGAGAGAGAGAGAGAGGGAGAGAGAGAGAGGGAGAGAGAGAGAGAGAGAGAGAGAGAGAGAGAGAGAGAGAGGGAGGGAGAGAGAGAGAGAGAGAGAGAGAGAGAATAAAAACAAAGAAAATCCCTGGAGAGTGAAGGAGGCGAGAAGGAAGAAATAAGGAGAGAGAAAAATAGGATCATAAATGCAGGCGAAGGAGGGAGAAGGATAATGAAGGAGAGGAAATGGGAAGGAAAAGCAATGAAGGAGGGAAGGCCAGGGAACGATTGATGGAGGGAAGGAGGGAAGGAATGAGAGGGGGGAAAATGGGAAGGAAGGAAGGAAGGATGGACGGAGAGAAGGAGGATAGGAGGGTGAAGAGGGAGGGAAAGATGGAGGTAGGAGGAAGAAATAACTAGAGGTACAAATAATGAAAGAAAGACGGGGTGAAAGAGAGAGAAAAAGAAAAGGAGGGAGGTAGGAAAGGAAGGAGGGAAGGAATGAAGAAGGAAGAGGGGAGGGAGTAAAGAGAGGAAGGAGGAAGGAAGGAAGAAAGAAGTGGGGTGGGAGGAAAGGAAGGAAGAAGGAAGTGGGGAGGGAGTAAAGATGGGAAGGAAGAAGGAAATGGGAAGGAATATAGGAATGAAGGAGTGAAATTGAGTTCAAAATAACTTATAAACAAACTCAATTACCAACAGACCTTAAGGTCCGGACGAGGTGGTCCGGCCTTAATCCTAATCAACTACTGCATATGTTTAAGACAAGGATAGCAGAGCAAGAAATATTCCTCTCTCGCCCCTCGCATCATTCCCCCTTGCTGATGCCGGCGGGAAAAGTGTGAGAGAGAGAGAGAGAGAGAGAGAGAGAGAGAGAGAGAATAAGCCCTTAAAGAAAATAATAAAATAAGGGAAGGAAAATTAAAGAAAAGTGAGATATAATAAAGGAATAAAGGAAAATAAATAGGGAGAGAAAATCAATGGGGCAGGGAGGGAATTATGAAGAGGGAGGAAAGATGGAGGGAGGTAATGAAGAGGAAAGACGGAGAGGGAGAGGGAGAGGGAAAAATGGGGAGAGGTAGAGGGGAAGAGGGAGAAGGAAGAAGTAAGAAAGAGAGGAGGAGGGAAGATGAGGGTGAGGGAGAAGGAAGAAGAGGGAGAGGAAGACGGAGGAGGAGGGAGAGAGAGGGGGAAGGGGAGAGGAAGATGTAAGAGGAGGAAGAGAGAGAGAAGGAAAGGGTGTGGGTGAGGAAAAAGGCAAAACTTGTGTGTGTGTGTGTGTGTGTGTGTGTGTGTGTGTGTGTGTGTGTGTGTGTGTGTGTGTGTGTGTGTGAGAGAGAGAGAGAGAGAGAGAGAGGGGGGGGAAAAGAATGACGAAGGAGAGAAAGGGGGGAGAAAAGAGGAGAAAGTGGAGGAAGAGAAGAGGGGGAGAGAAAGTAGGAAGATAAATTAGGAAGGGAAGATAGGAGAGAGGATGAAGGAAGACAGAAATGATCAAGAGGGTGGAAGGGAAAGACGGAGAGGTAATGAGCAGGAAAGACGAGGAGGGAGAGGGGAAGGGAGAGGAGAGAGGGAGGAAGAGGGAAGAGGTAAGGAGGAATGAGAGACTGAGGGAAGAGAAAGGAGAGAACAGTAGGGGAGACGGAAAGAAATATGAGAGTGAGAGAGGGAGGGGGAGGGGAGATAGAAGGGAATAAGAGAGGGAAGGGGAAAGGAAAAGGGAGAGGGGAGGGAAATATGAGAGTGAAAGAGGGAGAGGGAGGGGAGAGGGAAAGGGGAATAAGAGAGAGGGGGAGGGGAAAGGAGAGGGAAGATGGGAGAGGGAAAGATGAATATGAAAGTGAGAAGATGAGGGGAAGGGTGAGGGGTCAGTCAAGAGACGAAAGCCAAGTTTTTTTTCTCTCTCTCTTTTTTTATCCATCTATCAAACTCTGGGTATAGACCGATTTTTTTTCTTTTTCTTTTTTGGACTTTTCTAAGCCCAAGAATTCTAACAGCCCTCCAAAAGTCACATGCCACCACTTTGACACCAATACCGAACGGTTTATACTGAAGCAGGCTGGGGTTCTCTCTCTCTCTAGGCTGGTATGATGGTGATAGATGTGGAAGGTTTATATGTTAATGGGGGACCAGAAAAACTACTACTACTACTACCGCCAGTACTATCAAACTTCCACTACTACTACTACTATAACTACTACCACTACTACCATACTACTACTACTACTACCACACCACTACCACTACTACCACACACTGCAGCTCACAGTTGGCTACACCCAGCCTTAAAATTACACGCAGAGAACTTTTCCAGCCAAACCACCTGATTACGTAGTGTGTAGAAGTTTTTGTAATTAATGACCTAATCTGACCCGAATTTTCAAAGTTGGCATCACCCTCGTATGAAAGTTTTGTTGCAATATTTCTGACGGTGCTATTATTATTATTATTTTTTTTCTTTGCATCATCATCACTATTATTAGATGTTGTTTTTGTTCTTGTTAGTTGTTGTCATTATTATTATTATTATTATTATTATAATTATTGTTGTTGTTGCTGTTGTTGTTGGTGTTGCTGCTCTTGTTGTTGTTGTTATATTATTATTATTATTATTATTATTATTATTTTTTTTAATTACTGCTGCTTTCCTAATCATTGTTATTATTATTATTATTATTATTATTATCATTATTATTATTATTATTGTTGTTATATTATTATTATTATTATTATTATTATTGTTGTTCTTATATTATTATTATTATTATTATTACTGCTTGCAAAGACATTTTATTAAGTACAGGAAGAAAGTAGAATAGAAAGGTTTATGTGATCTCTCTCTCTCTCTCTCTCTCTCTCTCTCTCTCTCTCGTCAAAGGTAAAAGCGGAACACCCATCCATAATGCCACAAGATCGAGCCCCAAATTACTCAGGATGGAGTGAGGTCGCTTTCCCTGTCTCTTCTACCTGCTGTTAAATATTTCAGGTGACAGGTGACGGGGGGGGGGGGACGGGGAGCTGTCTCTTCTAGCTCTCTGACTTTTGAGAGAGCTGTGAAAAATGAATGATGGGGTGATTCTTTGGTTGGAGTGTTTGGTAGGAAAATATTGCTTAGGGATGATTCTCAGCTGATGGTGTGTGTGTGTGTGTGTGTGTGTGTGTGTGTGTGTGTGTGTGTGTGTGTGTGTGTGTGTGTGTGTGTGTGTGTGTGTGTCTATTTGTGCCTGTCTGTTTGTCTGTGTCCGTTTCCCTGTCTGTCTGTCTGCCTCTCTCTCTCTCTCTCTCTCTCATACATAGAGGTGATTTTCTCTCTCTCTCTCTCTCTCTCTCTCTCTCAGAATCTTCACTCCTATTTTCCATTACTCTATATATTTAGTATTCTCAGTCTTTGCATCACCTAAGATTAACTGTCATAATCTTTATCCTTTATTTTTTACTTTTTTGAAATAAAGGAAAATGAAATAAGCACTGAATTATTTATATTGGAAGGGGCTGAGGAGTAGGCGATACTTAAAAATATATAAATAAATAATAAACAACATACAGCCAAGTAAATGAAATATACAGTATATATATATATAAATATATATATATATATACACACACACACACGAGTGATATATAAAAGCTTCCCCTAAGAAATATAGATCATGTTAGAATTAATTAAAGAACGATAAAAACTGGAAATCAGATCAACATTGTGACTGAGGAGGTGCAGGTTTAAATGTACAAAGGACGAATATATATGAAAATGGCTGATGAAATAGGGATAAAGTTTTGGAGAATTGGGACAGATTATAGCAAGGAGGAAATGGGGAGAGGAAGGCTGGCTGGAGTGACATTAGTGGGATTGGTTAGGTATTGGACAGGTGAGAGGGGATGGTGCTCTCTCTCTCTCTCTACTCGCAGGATTTCTCTCAGTATTATCTTCCTCTCTCTCTCTACTCGCAGGATTTCTCTCAGTATTATTTTCCTCTCTCTCTCTCTCTCTCTCTCTCTCTCTTTCGGTATATATTTTTTAACCATTCCTCCTCATCAGCATCATTCTCTCTCTCTCTCTCTCTCTACTCGCAGGATTTCTCTCAGTATTATCTTCCTCTCTCTCTCTACTCGCAGGATTTCTCTCAGTATTATTTTCCTCTCTCTCTCTCTCTCTCTCTCTCTCTCTCTCTCTCTCTCTCTCTTTCGGTATATATTTTTTAACCATTCCTCCTCATCAGCATCATTCTCTCTCTCTCTCTCTCTCTCTCTCTCTCTCACACACACACACACACACACACACACACACACACACACACTCCTACCCAACCACATCGATAAGCAACCAAAAATCACCCATACCGCCATTACCAAGCAACTTTCACCCTTACCGTGTCTCTCCATAAGGTCGATCAAACGTAAGAATCTATAGTGAGGAGGGCAGGCTATTTCTTTCCGTATTCTTTTTCCTTCAGCCTTTGTTTCTTTTTTTTAATAGAACAGCAGTCGAATATTTCTTATTGGAGTGAGTAATCTGTGTGTGTGTGTGTGTGTGTGTGTGTGTGTGTGTGTGTGTGTGTGTGTGTGTGTGTGTGTGATGGAGGAGTGATTTTGTTGTTATTATTGTTGTTTGTGTGGGTTGATTTGCTCTTGTTGTTGTTGTTGTTGTTCTTTTGTTATATGGAACTTTGCTTTCATTTTTCGTTTAATGCTTCGTATATTTTTTTGTTATTGTTAGACTGGTTCATTCGTGTGTGTGTGTGTGTGTGTGTGTGTGTGTGTGTGTGTGTGTGTGTGTGTGTGTGTGTGTGTGTGTGGATGTCTTTTTATTAGTTGTTTTTGTTCTTGTTTATGTTCCTAATTCTGAAATTTATCTATCTAAACTCAAACCCCCTAATCCTGTAATGGGTGGCCACAAACAAATCGCCTCCGTGTCACCCTGTCCCATGCCATTTCGCTGCCCTCCCTCCAGCTATTACCCCCTCCCCTGTCTCATATACCTCTCTACTCCATCCCTCCATTTCATCCTCGGTCTCCCCGCTTTCTCATCCTCGGTCTCCCTTTCCCTCTCTGTCCCCTCCACCTCACTCATACTCTCCTAGTTAGTCTCTACGGAATGTTTAGTAATAATGAATCCGTAGGGTCCCGAAGCTAGGCTATGTAGTGCAATATATAGAAGAGTAGATGGCCTCTTAGGATATGAAATTGACGCGTGTTGAATGGCTGTTACTCTGACTGGTATGGTTTGATGTCGACCAGGTATCATCAGCGTCATTATAATCATCGTCATCTTCATTCATCATAATAATCATCACAATTACCACCACAGCCATCATCCTCATTACTACCACCACCATCTCCACAACCATAATTATAATTAATAATAATAATAATAATAATAGGGATAAATAATAATAATTAATAATAATAATAATAATAATAATAAAGTAAAATAATAACACTAATAATAATAACAATAATACAGTAACAATAATAACAACACTAATAATAAAAATAATAATAATAATAATAATAATATTAATAATAACAATAATAATAATAATAATAATAATAATACACTCACCCTCATTATAATTACCAGCAAACACCAGATATCATTGCTCTTTTCCTCGCTAATTTTTCTGCCCTCGAAAAAATGCATCAGGCCAAAATA
>NC_136995.1:14323776-14405894 GCF_032717465.1 Coenobita brevimanus
CACCATCACCACCACCACCACCATCATCATCATCACCATCATCATCATCATCATCACCTTCACCACCATCATCATATTACCACCACCATCATCATCACAATCATCATCACCATCATCATCACGACTCTTACCACCACCATCATCACCATCAATCATCATCATCATCATCATCATCATCATCATCACAGCCATCCTCACCACCACCACCACCACCACCATCACCACCAATAATAAAATTCGTCCTCTCATTTTTTCATAGTCTCAATGGCGGAAAAAAAATTAAAAAGAAAACATGCAAGTGGATTTGGGTCTTTGATGGACTTCCGGTGCGAGGGGAAAAAAAAAAAAAAAAAAAAAAAAAAAAAAGCTTACCTGGGCTATAAGGCTGATTGATAAAATGTGGTAAAATTAGCGAGGAATTATGGGAAAGAACGAATTATATTGGGAAAAATGTGGCACAGAGTCGCATAGGAAGAGAATATTTTTTTTTGTATTTATATTATTATGGTTATCTATATTATTATTATTATTATTATTATTATTATTATTATTATTAGCCTCACCATCAGTCATTATAATCATCAGTATCAATACCATCATCATTATCATTATTATTATCGCTACCATCATCATCGTCATCATCATTATCATCATCACCATCATTATCGTCATCATCATAATCACCATCATTATGCTTATCATCACCATCAACATCGTTATCACCATCATCATCGTCATCATTATCACCACCATCATCATCATCGTCATCATTATCACCACCATCATCATCACAACTATGAAACTTATATATGCCTTGAATTGTTGGTGTTGGTGTTGTTTTTATTATTGTTATTGTTTTTGTTAATTATTGTTATTGTTGCGGGCTTACCCAAACGTAAACTCGGTGCACTGCAGGCTAAAATCATCCCCCCACCCTGCTTTCGGGGTATAGGGAGGGAGATCAAGTGTGTATAACCAGGCAGCTCCACCACCCAGCTATATCAGTGCCACCACGTGAAGGAGTCCCTCTCCACCATCAATAAACCACCCAAATATCTCCATGGGAACGAAAAAAAAGTGAGCATTGACTAAAAAAATATATATATATATATATATATATATATATATATATATATATATATATATATATATATATATATTCAGAAAAATTCCAAATGATATATTATATTGAATTAAACACACCTATTGAAAAAATACTGGATATTTTTATCAGGTAGTCGGATGCTGAAACACACACACACACACACACACACACACACACACACACACACACACACACACACACGAGCGTCATTTAATTAGACACACACACACACACACACACACACACACACACACACACACACACACGAGCGTCATTTAATTAGACACACACACACACACACACACACACACACACAATTTAACTCAACATCAACAAACGAGCTTTGCAATTAACAGATAAAACAAATACCACATGAAGTTCAAGCATTAAAGAAATTACTGTATGCTAAATGACTGAGAGCAATATTGACAGGGAAAGATAGGAGGGAAAGATTGGGAGGAATATTTAGTGTAATAAGACTGAGAAAAATAAATACTAAAATAAGAAGTCCGAAAAATTGTGAAAAAATTTTAGGAGGGAAAGATAGGAAGGAGTATTTAATGGAGAAAGACAAGGAGGAGTACGAAAAATAGTGAAAAAAGATAGGGAGGAGTATTAGTGGGAGAAAGATAGGGAGGAGTATTAGTGGGAGAAAGATAGGGAGGAGTATTAGTGGGAAAAAGGTAGGGAGGAGTATTAGCAGGAAAAAGATAAGAAGGAGTATTAGTGGGAAAAAGGTAGGGAGGAGTATTAGCAGGAAAAAGAGAGGGAGGAGTATTAGTGGGAAAAAGGTAGGGAGGAGTATTAGCAGGAAAAAGATAAGGAGGAGTATTAGTGGGAAAGAGATAGGGAGAAGTATGGAAAGTGGTGAAAAAAGATAGGGAGGAGAATAAAAACCAGCGGGAAAAGATAATGCAAAAAGATAAATACTAAAAACACACACTATACATGGGTACAAAAATAAGAAAAGAAAGGAATAAATTCCACGAAAAGAGAGACATTTAGAAAATGGACGAAAAGGACAGGCAAACTGTAGGAAAATCGAAAAAATACAAAAAAATGCGAAAAAAAGGTTAACTATAACAAAACAGGAAAGAAGAACAAGAAAAGATAAGTAAAAAATGCCAAAAAGATATTGAAACGGAAAAACTGATCTTATGAACAAATGATATATATATATATATATATATATATATATATATATCATCATCAGCCGTTTGCATATCCACTGCAGGACCGGCCTATCCCTACCGAAGCAGGGACGATACAGTCAATGTATCTCTACCAAGTGGCTTAGGCTGTCTGGTAGAGACTGTAAGTAAGGTGAGAAATGCTTGTGAGTGTGATTGTAGTGGCTTTGGATGTGTGTGTAGTCTGTGAACCAAGTGTAATCGGCCCGCCTTAAGCCGATTGGGTGCAAGCATACTAGTATGCAACACTGGTTCAACCATAGCACCCCTTGTGTCCGCCAAAGTAGCAAGTGGCTTGGTGAACGCATTCCGAAGTTTTTACAACTCTGGCGGGAGGCGAACCCGCGCTCACCAGCGTGCGAAACCCACACTCTACCACTGTACCACAGAGGCTCTCCCTCTCACTCTATATATATACATACAATAAGACTCAATAATACACACACACACACACACACACACACACACAGAAATATATGACTAACCACAGTTAACAAACATAAAGAAAAAAAAGAACAGCAATAAAAATAAATCATTAAAAAAATAAAACACGGTACAAAGCTCCCAACTAAAAAAGTATAAAAATAACACCTAATAAAAAAGCAAACAAAAAAAGTATATATAAATTTTTATATTAATAAAAATGAGTAAGAAACGAAAAATTATACATTAGACATGCGAAAAATTATACACCAGAAAGATGAAAAATTATAAGAAAAACGAAATATTATACATCAAAGAACCAAAAAATTATATATCAGAGAAGCGAGAAATTATACATGACAGGTGAAAAATGCTACACCAGAGAAGCAAAAAATTTAACCACCAAAAAACATCTATACATTTAGAATAATATTAACAAAAGTGAATGAGCTCAAAATACTACTGAAATGAAAAAAAATATTAATAACATTATACGAAGGTGCCTCTCTCTCTCTCTCATATTTGGCCACATGAGTAACAAACACACAAAAAAGTGTATAGAATAAAGGAAAGAAGTATGAAAAAAGAAAGCAAAAATAGGTACAAAATATAAAAAAATACAGGGAAACAGAAAAGGTAATGGTACTAAATATTAAAAACTCAAAAAAAATAAAAACCAATAACCCTCAAAAAAAAAAAAAAAAAAACACCCAAAATATATTAAAATTCTAAAATGCAAATATGATCAACAGTAAAAAAAATAAATAAGTAAAAAACGAAAATCCATCAGAAAAAATACCCAGGTAAATAAATCGCGATATTAATAAAGGGAGGATCAGTAACAGGCCAACGCCATTAATAACCCAGACGAAATTACCAACAATAACATCAATAACAAGGACGAATAACTAGGCCAATTCCATTCTGTTCCCCCCTCCCCCTTCCCTTACAGTCTCCCCTACCCACCTACCCTCCCCTGACCCCCCCCCACTCCCCTTCTCCTCATACCCTGTGTCTCCGTGTTTTTATTTCCCTCACCCCATTCATCCCCTTCCCCCAGCCCCACCCACTCCATTATATCGTACTCCCCCACCGCCCACCCTTCCCCACCCCTCTGTTTACCCACAGTGTTTGCAGTCTCCCCCCACCCATCTCCCCTTATCAGTGCCTGCAGCCTCTTATCGCTCCCCCTCTCTGTTTGCTAGTGTTTACATCCCCCACCCCCTCTCCCACCCCTCCCCTCGACCCCTACCGACTCCATTCCCCACACTCCAACCCTTCCCTCTATCAGTGTTTGCATTCCTCACCACACACACACACGTCCCCCCTCCTCTATCAGCACTTCCACCCCCACCACACCCCTTCCCCGTGTGCCAGTGGTCAGCTATCATGGGTTGGGGCAGCTGACTAATTGCCACAACACAATACGCCAGCCTCCCTCATATACACTCACTTTTTCCACCATATATCCATTTGTGGGGATGCGCTGAAAAAGTGTTCATTCATTTATTTTACAACGGTACATACGGTACCTACACAGACGTACGTACATGCATACATACATACTGTACATACATACATCCACACACATACATACATACTACATACAGTACATTCATACATCCACACACATATACATACACAGTCAATACTGATACATCATGGTGTCAAGCAGAGGGATATGATGATGGCGGACTGGTGTTTTGTGGCAGGGAAAATAATCTCGTGGTAATTTATTCAGGATTCCAGGGGCTTGAATGGTGAGTAAATGAGTGTGTGGCCCATTTACTTAAGTGGGTTTTATTCAGTTCTCCTTCTATTAGGCTCTTTTCTTGCTCATCCTATCCATATGTGGGAAATGAGGTCTGGGTGGTGGTGGTGGTGGTGGTGGTGGTACAGAAGCCTGCGCACACGATCATATACTGTACATACATTAAATAACTACAGGTATATACATACACACATATACACATGACACGTATTTTTCTCCATATAAATACACAAAGGTACACGATATATAGATACAGACAGACACACATACAGACACACACAGATACACAAATACACAGATACACACACAAACTCATATAAACAGATACACAGATACATAGATAAATCAAATACACAGACACACAGATATAGAGATACACAGACACAGATAGACATAGTATATATAGTGCTTTGGTTAACAGCTCTTTTAAATGGTTTCAACATTTTTAAGATTAATTAAACTTTGCTCAATTAAATAGTAAGCATTTTTAGGTGGGCGGGATTCTTAGCTTATTAGTGCAGAATTAAGGGAGTGTAAACGGATTAATGACCACGTCTTGCCATGGAAAATAGGTCCATATAATACAGGCAGACATACACATATACACAAACACATACATACACACATACATACATACACAAACAAACATACATACATACACACACACACACACACACACACAAAGCCATATCAGATGGTAATTAGTAAATAAATCTCGCATTTTTACCAATTTTCATATAATACCGCTGTGAAAGAAGGATGAGAGAGAGAGAGAGAGAGAGAGAGAGAGAGAGAGAGAGAGAGAGAGAGAACCACGTATTATAACATTCATTTCACACATGAACACACACATCATCCTATATATATTCCACTACATATACATTCACATCATATCCACATCCACTCCAAAAATATATATATGAAACTCTCCCTATATACTGTATATACACCCTATACACATTCATATATATTAACCCGTGACCTCACAAAAGCAAATATTCAACACTCACTCATGTATATCTATTACCTGCTCTCTCTCTCTCTCTCTCTGACATGCTTTGGTTATACAGTATTGCTCATACAGTCTCCCTCTCTTTTCCATTCTCCCTCCACTTTCCTTGACTCTCTCTCTCTCTGACATGCTTTGGTTATACAGTATTTCTCTTACCATTTCCCTCTCTTTTCCATTCTCCCTCTATTTTCGTTGTGTTCTCTCTCTCTTTCTCTCTCTAACACACGAGTATCCAGTGGCTGATTACTCTGGCAGACCGTGTGTGTGTGTGTGTGTGTGTGTGTGTGTGTGTGTGTGTGTGTGTGTGTGTGTAATCTTATCTATGTGATCTCATTAATTTAATAACGACAAGGAAAGAGGGTTGATCTGAAGGTTTGCATTGGGTCATAAAGATAATTGCATCAAGAGAGAGAGAGACAGAGATTTTTTCTTCAGACGATTTCTTCTTCTCGAGCTAAAAAGAAAATACGAAATAAAAAGGAAGAAAATGGCCCGAAGAAAATCTCTCTCTCTCTCTCTCTCTCTCCCTCTCTCTCTCAACGGTACCTTCTTCATGGCCCCATTTTTTTTTTTTTTTTTTTTTTTTTTTTTTTTTTTTGCGTGCGGGGCCTTACACTGTCTCGCCATGATTTTCCCTCAACACTTTTCTTTATTTTTGTCTATCCTTGTCTTATCATGTTTTATTGTTTTGGTGGGACTGGTTTGTATTTGGCTTGGCTTGGAGGGGAATGTGTGTGTGTGTGTGTGTGTGTGTGTGTGTGTGTGTGTGTGTGTGTGTGTGTGTGTACGGACTTTGCTTATTGGGGAAACGTGAAAAATATATTGAACACACACACACACACACACACACACACACACACACACACACACACACACACACGTACAGTAACAGGTTAAAATATAAACAGAAAAAGTTATGTTTTCACACAGGAAATGATAAGCAAGAGAAAATGATATATAACACGAGTAGCAACAGACAGGAAGCAGACAGATAGATAGATAAACAGATAGATAAATGACTGGATAGAGACGGATGGATAGATAAAAGGGTGGAGAGAGAGAGAGAGAGAGAGAGAGAGAGAGAGAGAGAGAGAGAGAGAGAGAGAGAGAGACAGACAGACAGACAGACAGACAGACAGAGTGTTACCTGAGTGACCTCATAACTGTTGTGGTTGTTCTCACGCAAGCACCACTACTGTCGCTACGGAACTACCACTACACTACCATTACTACTACTACTACTATTACTACTGCTACTTTATATTTTATTGGATATGAGTGCATTAATGAGGGCTGTATGAGACTGATGTTCTTAATGGATTAGCATATATATGCAGGTATACTGTATATATATATGCAGGTATACTGTATGTATATATATATATGTATATATATATATATATATATATATATATATATATATATATATATATACATACAGTATACCTGCATATATATATACAGTATATATATATGCAGGTATACTGTATGTATATGTATATTGTTACGCTGTCCGCCTTTCCGTTCCCACGGATGCAGCCGTTACAGCTGGGCTAGGGGGATTATGCAGTATGTATCCGTGTCATTCGCGGAGTTTACATTAGCGAGTGTTACAAGTTCTTTTGTTTCTTTCGTTCCTGCCACTGAGGGCAATTTTATTTAATACCATGCTGAGAGTGCATTTGATTATTTTGATTGTCGTGTGTGAGCTACCAGTATATTTAATGATGTTTTGCTTGCATTAGAAGTACCAATTTATTATAGAGAGAGAGGGGCACGAATATAAGTTCTTATTAATTAATTTGATTCATGCGTTCGCGCTTGGCCGCACAGGAGCCAGCCTTTGCCAGTGTCTTCCCAGCCAGCTTTAGTGTCGGGTGCTTGTGCACTCTCTCTCTCTCCCCAGTCATTTTTATGCCGAGCTGGCGTTTTCATTTAAGTTTATTTTTATTCTTTTGTTGCTGACTGAGGGAAGTAGTTATTTTATTTTATTTTTGTAACCGTGTTGTCTTTGGAGGGCCAGTTTGGCTCACCGTGGTCTTCTCGCTGCCTTTGTTAACGTTCCCCAACACACGTACATACACACACACACCCCTAACCCCTACACAGTTAATCCCATCTCTTTGCTCAAGGCTAGTGAGAACCATCGTGAGCTATTAACTGCGTTCCCCCTTGGACACGGGTTAAGTAGAAAGTCGTCACCACCGGAAGTAAGTGGGAGGTGTTCCTGTATACTGTCTCGGGCGGTATTACTTCCGGTAGTGACGATAGTAGGCTAGATCTATAGGTAGGCTGTTCCGTTTATTATCAAAGTACAGAGTGTTGCGTTTTAGTTTTTCCGTTGCGCAGTTTTTCTCTAGTTTGCGGAGTGTCAGTGCCGGGGTCTGCGTTATTTTTGCAACGCAGTGGAGGCCGATCATCTAAGGCTGACTTGTTGTCTTTTTTGTAATAGCCCCGGGCTGGCGCCACCGTAACAATATATATATATATATATATATATATATATATATATATATAGTTTTCCAATTTTTAATGTCATTTTCATTTTTTCCTTAGTATTTCAAGTAAGGTTTTTATATTTTTTATTCTACTTTATCGCAGTTTTTTTTTGCTATTATTGCTGTTATTTTTTTTTATTCGCACCATTTTTAGATTTGTCAACTCACTGACTACACTGTATATGTATTATGTATATAATTATGTATATGTATCGTCTATGAGTGTGTGTATGTATTTTATGGGCAATTTTTCCTGTGAAAAATTGTTCTGTATATCCACATGCTGTATTTTACAGAATTATTTACTGTGCACACCTGTTGTGTATATCCAGATAGTGTATGTAGCTACCCCGTACACACAATGCTGAACACTGACCCTCAACCTATACAACATGAAGGACATGATGAACATGTAGGCTACCTACTATATTATGTACTCTCAAGCTGTGTAATTATAAGAGGAAATAAAGTACAATGAAATTACATTACTAGTGAGACTGCCACATATCACCATTACTACTACTACTACTACTTACTGCTGCAGCTACTACTACTACTACTACTACCACTAAAGGTAAACACGTAATTGGATGGGGGTGTAAATGAGACCTATGGGAAAATTTACAATGGCGTTTACAATGTCTTCCGCCACCATTAACGTCATTACCACTACTGCAATCCTGGCTGCCACCACCATGACACCACACCATAAACACCACCACACCCATACCACAGTTAGGCACACCACCATGACACGCGTGATAAATGCCACCACACCCATATCACACCCCACCACATCCCCCACCACCACATTAATAACCCCCATTACACCCCACCATAACCCTGCCATACCCCCACACCACACCATAGACACCACCACACCCATACCACAGTTAGGCATACCACCATGACACGCGTGATAAATGCCACCACACCCCTACCACCACATTAATAACCCCCATTACACTCCCACTATACCCCTACCACACACCCCACACCACACAACAAACACTACCACACCCTCCACCACATTCTCACCGTACAACTACAACATCACACCACAAACACTACCACACCCCCATCACATTCCCCACCACATCACAAACACTACCACACCCGCACCACATTCCCCATCACATCACAAACACTACCACACCTCCACCACATTCCCCACCACATCACAAACTACCACACCCCCACCACATCACAAACATTACCACACCCCCACCACACTCTCCACCACACCACAAACACTACCACACCCTACCACATTCCCCACCACATCACTACCACACCCCCACCACAGTCCCTACCACACCACAAACACTACCACATTCCCCACCATACCACCACAGCCCTACCACAATCCCCACCACAATTCTCAACCTGTTCTAGACCCAATCTCTCCAGTCATCCACCTTTAACCACCATCGTAAACCACTGCTGTTGGGGTCACGGGTGGCTGAGTGGGTTACGTCTCAGTCTACCTGTCATTTGGTCCGGGGTTCGATGCCAGCTGACGGAGGCCATTTAAGAGTGGTCTATATGATTGCCTTGAATGTGTTATGTTCCCCAGGAGTTGCTGTAGTGGACTCTCCCTCAGTTTCTTCCACTCCCTCCTCAAATTCCTTTTTCTGTCTTCTTGATTCTTTCAGTCCTTTCTTCCTCTTCCTCCATCGTCCTCACCCTCTCTCTTCTCCATTCCTTCCAACCCCCTTCTCTCTCTCTCTCTCTCTCTCTCTCTCTCCAACCCAACCCCCACTCCACAACAAAGCTATTTCAACCACAACCAACCACAACCCTTTCCCCCCACCTCTGCCTCCTACCATTAGCCGAACCCCCTCCAGTGACGTCACGCTCTGATTGGTTGAGGGGGAGGCTTGTGGTCGCGCGCGCGCGCGCGCGCGCGTGTGCGTGCGTGCGTGTGTGTGTGTGTGTGTGTGTGTGTGTGTGTGTGTGTGTGTGAAGGGGGAGACGGAAACGATAAAAAGCAATGGACGGAAGGAAGGAATGAAGGAAGGAAGAAAAGAAAGGAATTAAGGAAGGATGGAAGAGGGCTAGGAAGATAAGGAAAGGAGTGAAGGAGGGAGGGAGAAAAGAAGGAAGGAAGCAGAGAAGCAAGCAAAAAAACAAGCAAGAAAAGAAAATGCGGTAGGAAAAAGCGAGGAAAAGAGAAGGAAAGAAGGATGGAATTAAAGAAGGAAAGATGGAAGAAAGGAAAGAAGGATGGAATTAAAGAAGGAAAGATGGAAGAAAGGAAAGAAGGAAGAAGGAAAAGTAAAAAAACAAGAAAGCTAAGTTAGTGAAATTAAGAAGTAACAAGGAAGTAGATGAAGGAAACAGAAAATATTACGAAGAAGGAAGAAATGAACGAAGAATTAAGACACTATTATGGGAAATAAGGAGAAAACGAGAGAATAAGAGAAATACGTGAAAAACAATAAAGCAAAATTCAAGAAAGACAGAAGAGGAAGAAAATTTGCAAAAAAAAATGAAGATAAAGAGGATCAAGGAAGGAAAGGAAAGGAAAAATGTGAAGAAGGAAGATAACAGAGGAAAAGGACTGGATGAGGAAGGAAGTAGGAGAGAGACAGAAGGAAATGGGAAAATAAAGATGAAAAAATAGACAGTAGGAATGTAGGAAATATGAAAATGTAAGCAGGGAGAAGGAAGAGGAATGAGAGAAAGAAAATGAGAAAAAGAAGAGAAAGAGAGGAGGGAGAGATAAGATTAAGATGAAGAAAAGAAGAATGATGGACAGAAATTAGAGAGAAATAAAGAGAAGAGAGCGGCTTAAGAGGAAGGAAACATAGAGAGACGAGTAAGAGAAGAGAATATCAGAATAAGACGAAGAAAAGAAGATTAAAAAGAGGAAAAGATGACAAGAGGAAGAAAATCAAGAGGAAGGAGAAAACGAGAGAGAAAGGCGGAAAAGCACTCTATATTGATGAAACAAAGAAAAAAGAAAATTTAATGAGAGACTAAGGTGAGTGCAAAGGACAAACACAAGTACCGAAAGGAATGAGAAAGAGGGAATGAGACAGTAAAAATGATGATGATGATGATGATGATGACGACGCTGACGACAAATGATGATGATGATGATGATGATGATGATAATAATCATCATCATCATCATCATCATAATAAAAATAATAATAATAACAACAACAACAACAACAACAACCACCACCACCACCTAACCAAATTCATCACACAAGTCCCGTTCCTAATAATAATAATAATAATAAAGTAGAAAGTAAAAAATCAGCTTGGAAGAAAGAAAAAATTATTAATTTTTATTGATGCTAAAAAAAAAATAATGGAAACCTTAGGCTATTGTTTCTGGTCGAAGTCATTATTTTTTGTTGCTCGTCTCTTTCTTTGAGAGAGAGAGAGAGAGAGAGAGAGAGAGAGAGAGAGAGAGTTAAAGTTAGCTGGGTCAGATCGTGTGTGTGTGTGTGTGTGTGTGTGTGTGTGTGTGTGTGTGTGTGTGTGTGTAAACTACTATCCAATGTTTATTTAGATCGTGTGTGTGTGTACGTCATTATTCATATTTGGCTGCTTTTGTACAACTCTATGAATCTACAGGTATACATGGGTACGGAGACGTACACATTCTCTCATATCTGCATGTGCGTGAGTGGCTGCAGGCTATTAATTAGGCTGTGTGCGTCTTCAGCCATGTGCGTGTCTGTGCGTTTATTGGCGTGTGTACGTGAACAAGTGCATTCCTCTGGATGCAAGTGCGTGTATATTTTTTTGCAATTTTTGTGTACGTTTGAGTTCACCTGTGTACACGTGTGCGTCTTTTGATTCGTGTGTGTGTGTGTGTGTGTGTGTGTGTGTGTGTGTGTGTGTGTGTGTTTTAGAGCATACAAATAGGCTGTGTGCACCTTTGAGTTGATGTGCGTGTGTGTGTAAGTGTATTGTGTGTGTGCGTGCGTGCGTGTAGGTGAGGGTGGAGTAATTTCAAGGTAGAGTAACTGTCTAAAGAACTGACTGTGTGTGTGTGTGTGTGTGTGTGTGTGTGTGTGTGTGACGTGTACTTGGGCCTGTGTACACAATATATTGTTACATTTATGTATATGTACGTACCTGTGTGCATTATTTTCATGTATCTGCCTATGTATGTGCAGCTCTGTGTACGTGTAGCTATGTGTACGCTTGTGTGCTATAAAACCGCATGCTTAAGTGTATCTGTGTAGACGTAACCGTGTGCACGTGTGCGTGCCTTTATTTTTCATGTGTGTGGACCTGTGTACATATGCAGCAAAATTCATACATCACAAAGCATGAGTACGTGTGTAAACGTTCATGTGTTTGTGTATACATGGCTGTGTGTACGACACACACCTAATCTATGTGTGTGTCTGTGTGCGTGTGTATTAACTTTCATATATCAGTCATTATATATTGATGTGAGTGGGTGTATGTGCATATATTGATTTTCAGGTATGTACGTATGTGTGTAGTCACGGCAAAGAATGTGCTCATGTGTGTAACTGGGTACGCATTAATGTTTATGAATGTATGTATGTACGTGAAAGTATGTGTGTGTGTGTGTGTGTGTGTGTGTGTGTGTGTGTGTGTGTGTGTGTGTGTGTGTAATCATGAAGGTATGTAACTGTTGTGGTGTGTTTCAGTCCACTGCCTCCTAACAACCTAAACAAGTCATCACACACTCCACCACACCCTCTACCTCACCTCACCACACCATACACCCCCAATGTACCATACCACACGCCCCTACCTCACCACACCACACCACATCCTTTCCTCGCCACACCATACCACACCACATCTCACCATACATCACTACTTAGCCACACCAAGCCCCAAACTCGTAATCATACCTCACCCTACCTCACCACACCATACATCACTACCTCGCCACACCACACCACACCACACCCTTTCCTCGCCACACCATACCATACCATACCACTCCACACCTCACCATACATCACTACTTCGCCACACCAAGCCCCAACCTCGTAATTATACCTCATCCTACGTCACCACACCATTCATCACTACCTCACCACACCACACACCAACCACATCACAATCCACCACATTCTTCTAACTCACTACCTCACCACATACTCCCTTATTTCACCACACTTCACTACATCTCACTCAAATCACACCCTATCCTCAGCTCACGACACTCATATACTCTGCTCACCACGCATCACTCTCTAAGTTCACTAGTCTCACATTTTCATCTCATTTCAGCCATATTCTCAGCTTAGTCATGTCTAATTCTTGTCTCAGTGTGTTATTCTCATTTCGGTACCACATTCTCACCTCAACATCCCCTCATTCAATTCACCACACCAACACCATACCTAGCCTAACCACACATCATAGTTACAGAAAAAGATGTAATTCTCTTAAATGGTTTGACCACAATTGTGCTAGAGTAACAGAACATAAAACAATAGCCTATAACACTTATACAAGGACCAAAACCAAAGAAGCCTTTAACTATTATAGAAATATCGAAACCATGCTAAAACTATCAACAATCTTTCTAAATCAAACTTTCTACACAGACAGGCTAATAAACTACTAAACAACCCAAACGATAAGAAAATATTCTGGTCAACCCTTAATTCATTCAAAACTAACTTCACTACCTCCTCTTCCATTCCACCTTTACAGTCCCTCAATGGAAATCTAGTAAGTGACCCACGCGGAAAAGCCAAACTTCTTGTTGACATTTTTTCAACAAACTCAACCCTAAATACAGAAAATTACAATATTCCTGTACTTGATTTTGATTCTCCTCAAATACCTCCTTTCATGATTCACACCAGATACGTACAAGCTGTATTCCAGAATCTCTCAGCAGACAAAGCTACTGGACCAGATGAAATTCCTTCAATAGTACTTAAAAATTGCTCCTCAGTGTTGGCTCCTGTATTGGCAACATTTTTCCGCTTGTGCATCCGTACCTCAAGTTTTCCAGCCTCTTGGAAAGAAGCAAATATCCATCCTGTTCCTAAAAAGGGGGCAACTTCTGATCCATCAGACTACAGACCAATTGCAATAACTTCCATTCTTGGGAAAGTTTTTGAGATGCTAATTAACAAACACATAATCAAGCATCTAGAAATCAATAAATTAATCAATGATCAGCAGTATGGATTTAGACATGAACGTTCAACTGTGGACATTCTTTGCCTTCTTACCCATCAGATTAACAAAACAACAGACCAACACGGTGAAACACACACAGTAGCACTTGATATTTCAAAAGCATTTGACAGAGTATGGCACCAGGCCTTATTGTCTAAGATGTCACACTATGGCCTTGCATCACTGGTTCCTCTAATTTCTTCTTATCTTCATAATAGAAAAATACGGGACATGGTAGATGGAATTTATTCTCAGTTTCATTCCATAAATACTGGCGTACCTCAGGGATCAGTTTTGGGGCCAACCCTCTTTCTCATACATGTAAATGACCTCCTATCTGTCACTCACAACCCAATACACTCTTATGATGATGACTCGACCCTTCTTAATTCTTTCACATTTAGTGCCTCCTTTACACAGCTTGATATTATAAATTCCCAAATAAACACAGCAATTTCTCTCAACCATGACCTTTCTAAAATTAATCAATGGGGACAAACAAATCTGGTCTCATTTAATGCTCAGAAAACTAAATACATTAATTTCTCCAACAGAAAGAATCCCTCAGACTCTCACATAATTTTAAATAATGTCAGTATTCCCATATCCACTACAATTGATATCCTTGGTGTTACTCTAAACCCCAACCTAAACTGGACAGCTTATGTTAAATCCCTTGCTAAAAATGTTTCCAAAAAATTTGGACTTATGTACAGAGTTCGTGAGTTCTTCACTGACGAGCAGATGGCCACAATATACAAAAATCATGTGCGTTCTCAGATGGAATACTGTTCACCACTGTGGAGTGGATGTGGAGCGGTTGCATTGAGGCAATTGGACAAAAGTCAAAATAAAGCCATTAGATTAATCAATAATCCTGCCATCACGCAAGACCTTCCTCCATTATCAGTACGCAGAGATGTTGTTTCTTTAGCATTATTTTATAGAGACTGTTACCGTAAGTGTTCAGACGAACTGGCTTCAATTGTGCCTCCCCATCACATTTTCTCGAGAATTACTCGGGCAGCTGGGAGCGCCCATGAATTCACACTCTCTCCTCTGCTTATCAAAATTCATTTATCCCCAGAACTACTGGAATTCACTTCCTGGGAGTTGTTTCCCACAAACATTTAATCCACTTTTATTTAAACGCAGTTGTTATAAATATTTTATGAATGGAAGATGCCTTTAGGCACATGGACTTATTTTTTTCCCCTTTGTTTTTCCTTCCTCCATTCATTATCTATTAAAAAAAAAAAAATCACTCTAACTCATCACACCACATCACCAACCTAACAATACCACATCACTAGCTCACCAAACCACATCACTAACCTAACCACACCACACTCTTCTACCGCATCACTCTAGCTCAGCACACCACATCACTAGCTCACCACACCACAACACAAGCTCACCACACCAGAAGCTGTCACATATCGGTCAATGGAATTACTATAAATTATTTTTTATTACTATTTTCTTCTTATTACAGCTCACACACACACACACACACACACACACACACACACACACACACACACACACACACACATACACACACACACACACACACACACACACCTCACCACACCACTCTCTCATCTCACCTCTCGCCTCAGTACCACTGCAAGTGACCACATTGTGTATGGGTGTGAGAGCGTGAAGGAAAAGTTTGCAATGGAGAGAGAGAGAGAGAGAGAGAGAGAGAGAGAGAGAGAGAGAGAGAGAGAGAGAAATTGAATAAATGAGCCATAAAAGGTGCGTCAGTGTAAAATAAAGCAATAGGTCAGGATGGCAGCAGTAAAGACATAAAGAGCGGCTGTATAACGAGCCAGCCTTCGTTACCTACACCCTGTTGTTTATTCGTTAGTGCTGCTGTAACGAGGGAACAATGAACAATGAACACACATGGGTTTATACACAACGTACACATACACTTATGTAACTACATACATACATATATACACACATACATGCAAATATATATGCATACAAACATATACACATTCATACATATACTTATATACATCCATACACACATACATATATACATTCAAACATACAAATATATATGCATGCAGACATATATACATACATACATCCATACTAATTCGCTAATGGAGCGTAGACACACATGTTTTTACGAAATATCACATCTTAGTAAACATTCACACACACACACACACATACACACACACACACACACACACACACACACATTACCAGTCATTTAGGCACTATACTCTGTTCACTTGACCTTGGCTTAGTATTACCATTCTTCCATCTTGAATGCTGTGTTATAACAATAGATTAAAACTAAAATATGATGCTAGTAGCGAAGAAGTGCTGCAGAAATGATATAGAGCCACAGTATTGTCTTTTTCTGCCGCTGAGCTACGTGAAATAAGCAGCATAAAGGATGAAAATTTGGGCCAAGTTAAAATAAACGAACTATGGATTCGTATTCGTGTTAGTTTTGGATGCTCCCTAACACCTTTTCCTTAGTTATTTGTTTTTGGAAATGGCTGGTTGATATCTTTTTGTACGTGCTTTATGCAGAGTATGCCAATAATGGATGGATTTTTGTAACACAGAAGAGGATAGTAAGGTGTAATAACCAAACTAAATCGCTCAAGAAAATGTGTTAGGGAGCTTCCTTAACAGACGAAAATAAGGGTCCTGAGGTTCCGGTGTTATATCCGTCTGAGAGAGAGAGAGAGAGAGAGAGAGAAACACATACAAGCACCTCGACACTATTTACATAATTTTTTCGTTTTTTAATATTTTCTTTTCTTTACTAATATTTCACTATAATTTTCCGCCAGCCCACCACCACCTAAATTGCCACTCCTCCTGCCCTTAATTGCCCTCTCATGACCCTTAACTGCTTGTTCGGGGGCATGGCTTGTTAGGTCTATTTACACTTATACAGTACTTGTAATATACTGTACTTGTTTTGGGGTGTAATAGACTTTGAGGTGGAATATATTTGTGTTTGGGTGTATTTGGGTGTGGTTTGAGTGTAGTCAGGGTGTTTTTTACTTCAAGTGCCATTTTCTCTGACCTCTCTCAGTAGGATGGCTTTTTATGTCTATCTATTTTACATCTATTTATCTAACTACCTATCGATTTATATATTTATCTAGTTACTTATTTTTCTGTATCTACCTCTTTTATTTACATTTACTTATTTTCTATCTGTCTATATTATCTATTTTTGTCTCTCAGTCTATCTACGTATCTATTTATTTACCTCTCTATATATATTCTTTCTTTTTCTTTCTTCCTTCCTTCCTCCCTCCCTCTTTTTTGTTCCTTTCTCTCTCCCTCCTTCCTTCCTTTTTGTTCCTTCCTGCCTCCCTCCTTCCTCCCTCCCTCACTCTTTTTTGTTCCTTCCTGCCTCCCTCCTTCCTTCCTCCCTCCCTCTTTTTTGTTCCTTTCTCTCTCCCTCCTTCCTTCCTTTTTGTTCCTGCCTGCCTCCCTCCTTCCTCCCTCCCTCTTTTTTGTTCCTTCCTCATTCCTCCCTCCTTTATTATCGATTTACTTCATTACCTTTTCTCTCCCGTCATCAGCCAAGCATTCCTTCACAGTCCTTCACTTCACCCGTTCCCCTCAACGACGTCTCTCTCCTGGCCTGATAAAAACTGTCTGTCTGGAGAAAGAATAAAGACAAAGACGGCCTCGTACTGAAGTGGTGGCCTTGAGGGGCTGACTCATGGGAATTCCTATCTACCTGTCTGTCTGTCTATCGATGGATCTATTTGGCTGTCTATCTGTCTATCAATACGCCTGTCTGTCTGTCTCTATCCATTTCTTTATCTATAGGCCTGTATGTTTGTCTCTATAACTATCCACTCTCTCTCTCTCTCTCTCTCTCTCTCTCTCTCTCTCTCTCTTATTATTATTATTTATTATTATTATTATTATTATCATTACTATTACCATTACCATCATTATTATTTCTGTTGTTGCTATTTTTCCTTCAAAAAACACATACTAATATATATATATGGTAACTAATCAAACACACACCCACCCACCCACACACGCACGCACACACACACACGCACGCACACATAAACACACAAACAAACACACACACACACATACACACGGAATGACGTACACACATGTACAAACGATGAATGAAAATGGCATAAAGTTTCCCTCTGACTACTTACACACATACACATACACACACACACACACACACACACACACACACACACACACACACACACACACACGGAAAGACGTACACACAAGCACACACGTACGATAAAAGAAATTTGGCAAAAAGTTTCCCTCTGACTACACACACACACACACACACACACACACACACACACACACACACGTAATGCCGACCACACACGCACACACACATCCGCAAGTCCACTCTGCCCTTGACCCAAGTGTGCGTGTGAATGTGTACGTGTATGTACGTGCATGTATGAATGTGTGTGTGTGTGTGTGTGTGTGTGTGTGTGTGTGTGTGTGTGTGTGTGTGTGTGTAATGTTTCTGATGAGAGGACTGTGTTTGAGTCAGCGTGTACGTACGAGTTTAGGCGAGAGGGAGAGAGAGAGAGAGAGAATATGTATGCTGTGTTACACAGCATGTGTACCCAGAAATAAGACGTGTGCGTGTGTGTAAATGATGCATACATGTGCACGTGTTTGTGTGCGTGTGAACAAAAGACGACAGCTGTGTGAGGGCTTGGTGTGTGTGTGTGTGTGTGTGTGTGTGTGTGTGTGTGTGTGTGTGTGTGTGTGTGTGTGTGTGTGTGTGTGTTTACGTAAGTCCGAAGACAATGCTGCAGGAAGTGTGTCTTCTGAGAGCATGTACGTGTGTGCGTGTGCTGTGTGCGTCCCAGGATGATGTGTGCGTGTGTGTGTGCAGTACCGTGTGTATTTACTGGTCATTCTGGGTATCGATGTGCGTTTTTGTGAGGCTTCTGTGACGTGTGTGTGTGTATCTGGTGACTGTGTACGTTAGTGCCTTGATATTCTATGTAAATTTCACTGTAAATGTGTGTGTGTGTGTGTGTGTGTGTGTGTGTGTGTGTGTGTGTGTGTGTGTGTGTGTGTGTGTGTGTGTGTGGAATACATGCATATTTTGTGTCGAGACGGTATGAGCGTTTATAGTTGCATGTCATTAAGTGTGCATGTGCATATGCGTGTCTGATTGTGCTTTCTTGAGTGTGTGCGTATGTATGTATGTATGTTTGGCTGGCTGGCTGGAAGGATGAATGGCTGTATTTACGTGTGTGTGTGTGTGTGTGTGTGTGTGTGTGTGTGTGTGTGTGTGTGTGTGTGTGTGTGTGTGTGTGTGTGTGTGTGTTTGGGCAGTGATTGAGGAAGAGGCAGACCACAGACTGGCCCCGCCTCATTACCCACCTTTTTCACTCGCTTTTTCCTTCCCTTCCTTCCTTTCCCTTCCCTTCCCTTCCTTCCTGCCCCTTCCCTTCCTTCTTTTATCCCTATCCTTCCCTTCCCTTACTTCTTTCATTCCTATCTTTCCCATCCCTTCCCTTATTTTACCTATAGATTCCTTTCCCTTCCCTTCTATACTTTTCCTTTCCATTCCCATCTTCCTTTCCTTTTCCTTTCCTTCTCTTATGTTACCCTTCTGTTCAGTTAATTCCTCCTTCCTTCCTTCTGCATCTCCCCTTCTCATCTCCATTTTATTCTCCTTCCCCTCCCTTCACTTCCTCCTCTCTCCATTCTCCTTCTCTCATTCCTTCCTTTATCCTTCTCTTCCTCTCCTTCTCCCCCCTCCCTATCCTTTCCCCCTAACCTCTTTCCTTCTCCCACCTTTTCTCCCCCAACCTCTTCTGTTTTCCCTTCCTTCTCCTCTCTCTTACCTTCTCCTTTCCTTCCCCTCTCGCCTTTCCCCTACCTCTTCCCTTCTCCCCTCCCCTCTCCTCCCCCACCCATCCCTTATTAAGTACCGTTTGCCCTTTCCTGCTCCATCATTTTTACAATATTTTCCAACTTACTCGCTTCCTTCCTCTCCCCATTAACTCTTTTCCTTCCTCTCCCCATTTACTCTATTCCTTCCTCTCCCCATTTACTCTATTCCTTCCTCTCCCCATTTACTCTCTTCCTTCCTCTCCCCGTTTACGCTTCCTTCCTCTCCCCATTTACTCTTCCTTCCTCTCCCCATTTACTCTTCCTTCCTCTCCCCATTTACTCTTCCTTCCTCTCCCCATTTACTCTTCCTTCCTCTCCCCATTTACTCTATTCCTTCCTCTCCCCATTTACTCTATTCCTTCCTCTCCCCGTTTACGCTTCCTTCCTCTCCCCATTTACTCTTCCTTCCTCTCCCCATTTACTCTTCCTTCCTCTCCCCATTTACTCTTCCTTCCTCTCCCCATTTACTCTATTCCTTCCTCTCCCCATTTACTCTCTTCCTTCCTCTCCCCATTTACTCTTCCTTCCTCTCCCCATTTACTCTTCCTTCCTCTCCCCATTTACTCTTCCTTCCTCTCCCCATTTACTCTTCCTTCTTTCCATTTACTCTTCCTTCTTTCCATTTACTCTTCCTTCCTCTCCCCATTTACTCTTC
Source organism: Coenobita brevimanus (assembly GCF_032717465.1). Taxonomy (NCBI): domain Eukaryota; kingdom Metazoa; phylum Arthropoda; class Malacostraca; order Decapoda; family Coenobitidae; genus Coenobita; species Coenobita brevimanus. Next base: position 14,344,494 of record NC_136995.1, read on the forward strand.
CTTCCTCTCCCCATTTACTCTTCCTTCTTTCCATTTACTCTTCCTTCTTTCCATTTACTCTTCCTTCTTTCCATTTACTCTTCCTTCTTTCCATTTACTCTTCCTTCCTCTCCCCATTTACTCTTCCTTCCTCTCCCCATTTACTCTTCCTTCCTCTCCCCATTTACTCTTCCTTCTTTCCATTTACTCTTCCTTCCTCTCCCCATTTACTCTTCCTTCCTCTCCCCATCTACTCTCCCTTCCTCTCCCCATTTACACTCTCCCTTCCTCTCCCCATTTACACTCTCCCTTCCTCTCCCCATTTACACTCTCCCTTCCTCTCCCCATTTACCCTCCTCCTTCCTCTCCCCATTTACACTCCTTCCTCTCCCCATTTACTCTCTTCCTTCCTCTCTCCATTTACTCTCTTCCTTCCTCTCCCCATTTACTCCCTTCCTCTCCCCATTTACTCCCTTCCTCTCCCTATTTACTCTCTTCCTTCCTCTCCCCATTTACTCTTCCTTCCTCTCCTCATTTACTCTCTTCCTTCTTCTCCCCATTTACTCTTCCTTCCTCTCCTCATTTACTCTCTTCCTTCCTCTCCCCATTTACTCTTCCTTCCTCTCCCCATTTACTCTTCCTTCCTCTCCTCATTTACTCTTCCTTCCTCTCCCCATTTACTCTTCCTTCCTCTCCCCATTTACTCTTCCTTCCTCTCCTCATTTACTCTTCCTTCCTCTCCCCATTTACTCTTCCTTCCTCTCCTCATTTACTCTTCCTTCCTCTCCCCATTTACTCTTCCTTCCTCTCCTCATTTACTCTCTTCCTTCTTCTCCCCATACAACACATTTTTCATTAAACATTTATCGGGGGTTACTCTGTTATTTTATTGTGTATCTATTTATCAGTCTATCTGTTTACTGCATCATCTTCCTCAGTTATAATTATATTTATTACATGAGTTTTAAATAAAGAATCCTATTTACTCATTTATCAATACAAATTCAAGTCACATAAAGGCATCTTATTACAAAATTTATTAATAATAATAATAATAATAATAAAAATAATAAAACTAGCAGGAGAATACTAGAATACACAAAATAATTCGCTAAGGGGATAATATTGACGTTTAATGCTCAGGATAATTCGCTCAGGAACAGGCGCTAGGTACTCCCCCCTCCCAAGACGTGGAGAATACGTGTCTAAGGGCAATACAGTGTGGCGCAAAAAGCTGGTATCAATTAGGGAGGAAGTGGGAGGTGGGGGAGGAGGAAAGAAGAAAGAGAGAGAGAGAGAGGGGAGAAAGGAGGAGGAAGTGGGGGAAAGGAGAAAGAAGGGGGAGAAGGTGGAGGAAAGGAGAGAGAAGAGGGAGAGGAGGAAGAAAGGAGAAAGAAGAGGGAGGAGGTGGAAGAAAGGAGACAAAGAGGGGGGAGGAAAGGGGAAAGAAGAGGGAGAAGATGGAGGAAAGGATAAAGGAGGAGGTGGTGGAGGAAAGGAGAAAGAGCGAGGAGGTGGAGGAAAGGAAAGAGTGGAGGAGCAGGAAAGGAGAAAGAAAAGGGAGGAGGTGGAGGAAAAGAGTATGGAGAGGGAGGAGGAGGAGGAAAGGAGAAAGAAGAGGGAGGAAGTGGAGGAAACGAAAGAGTGGAGGAAGAGGAAAGGAAAATGAAGAGGGAGTAGGTGAAGGAAAAAAGAAAGAAGGAGGAGGAGGCGGAGGAAAAGAGAAAGAAGAGACAGGAGGAGGAAAGGAGAAAGAAGAAACAGGAGGAGGAAAGGAGAAAGACGAGACAGGAGGAGGAGAAAGAAGAGGAAGAGGAAGGGGAGGTGAAGGAGAAAGAGGGTTGGATCGGTAATAGTATAATGAGAACAGTATATTGAAGAAAGTATAGTAGTAGTAGTGGTAGTAGTAGTAGTAGTAGTAGTAGTAGTAGTAGTAGTAGTAGTAGTAGCAGCAGCAGCAGCAGCAGCAGCAGCAGCAGCAGCAGTAGTAGTAGTAGTAGTAGTAGTAGTAGTAGTAGTAGTAGTAGTAGTAGTAGTAGTAGTAGCAGCAGCAGCAGCAGCAGCAGCAGTAGTGGTAGTAGTAGGAGTAGTAGTAGTGGTAGCAGTAGTAGTAGTAGTAGTAGTAAAGGTGGTAGTAGTAGTAGCAGAGGTGGTGGTGGTAGTAGTAGTAGTAGCAGAGATGGTGGTGGTAGTAGCAGTAGTAGTAGTAGTTGTAGTAGTAGTAGTAGTAGTAGTAGTAGAAGTAGTAGTAGTAGTAAAGGTATTAGTAGCAATAGTAGTAGTAGAGGCAGTAGTAGTAGTAGTAGTAGTAGCAGTAGTAAAAATCCTAGGCTCAAGTGAACGTGAACCAAGTGGACTGCAGGCTTAAGTTATCCTCCAGCAGTCCACCATCATCCTTTTGGGGGATACAGAGGTGGATGAGGGACGTGTGTATAACCAGGCAGTGGATCCGCCTGGTTATATCAGTGCCACCACGTGAAGGCGTCCCTCTCCACAACAAGGAAAGGATTAAATTACGTCACCCTCAAAATAATAATAATAATAATAATAATAATAATAATAACAACATCAACAACAATAGTAGTAGTAGCAGTAGTACGGTAGTAGTAGTAGCAGTAGTAGTAATAAAAATTATTATTATTATTATTATTATTATTATAATAATCATAATAATAAATACAAGACAAATAAAAAATCCAAAACAATATAAGTACCTGCCTACCTACCTACCTAACTAACCACCAACCTACCTACCTACCAACCAACCTAACTAACAACCAACCAACCAACCAACCTACCTACCTACCTACCTACCTAAGTAAATTAATAAATAGGTTACCATAATCTTACCAGTTTTAACGGGTAGATGACCTGCTTACCCCCTTGGTGGTTATAAAAAAATTGACAAATTACCCTAAATAGATAGTTACACAGACAAACAGACAGATTGACAGAGACAAATAGATAGAAAGACATAGATGGATAGATAGATAGACACACAGATAGATGGACAGATAGACTGGATATAGATAGACGGATAGATGGATAGACAGACAGACAGATAGACAGAAAGACATATGGATAGATAGACAGATAAACACTAGAACTATCATAACAAAGAGATACCTTCCAAATAACAGTAATAAGTTATAAAATATCAAATATGAAAATTTACCAAGACAGTCGAAAAAAGGCCCAAATAATTAAAAATAAATTTAAAAAGTTTCAAGTCTTCAAGATGGTCTACGAATGGCTGGCCGGAAGTTGTTTAAGAAAAATAAATAAAAGCAAGATTACATGAGGAAATAAAAGAGGAAACAAGAGGAAAACGAGGATTATGTGGGATACTGAGGAGGAGGAGGAGGAGGAAGTGAGGAAGAAAGGAGGAGGAGGAGGAGGAGGAAGTGAGGAAGAAAGAGGGAGATAAGAGGAAGGAGAGGAGGGAGGACGCAGAGGAGGAAAGAGGAGCAGAAGAGGAGGGGGAAGCAGAAGAGGAGGAAGGAAGGGTTGAAGGGTGGAGGGACGACAAGGAGTTCAAAGGAGTACAAAGGAGAGGTAAGGAAAGGAGGAGATATAGGTAGGAAGGTAAGGGAAGAAGAAGGAGGGCAGGCAGGGTGGGAGGGGAAAAGCGGGGGAGAGGGGAGGGGAAAAAAGGAGAGAGAGAGATGGAGTGAGGAGGAAAGAAAGGACAGAAGTAAGAAGAAAGAGAAGACTAGGAGGAGGGAGGGGAGGGATATTTAGAGGAGTGGGAGAGAGAACAGGGGAGAGGAAGGGGAAGGGAGGGGGAGGTAAATTGGGGGAGGGACAGAAGGTGGATTTGAGCTTAAGAAAAACAAATAGCGGCCGGATCCGGGGTTCGGGTGGGGGGTGGTGGCAGGAGGGGAGGGGGGGGAGAGAGAGAGAGAGAGAGAGAGAGAGAGAGAGAGAGAGAGAGAGAGAGAGAGAGAGAGAGAGGGTGAGGAGGAAAAAAGGGCAAGAGGGGAGAGAGAGAGAGAGAGAGAGAGAGAGAGAGAGAGGGGGGGGGAAGGGATGTACGTCCTCAGTTCACACACGTTACTGTTTTTGTGTGCACATTTGATCTCGTGTACGTGTAAGTCTTTGTACAGCGTGTGCGTGTGTGTTTGACCCTCATGTGTGTGTATGTTTTGTGTGTGTATGTGCATGCCTGTTGTGTACGAAAGTCTGTAACGTTTGACGTAACTACGTGTGTGTGTGCGTGTGTGTGTGTGTGTGTGTGTGTGTGTGTGTGTGTGTGTGTGTGTGTGTGTGTGTGAAGGTGAGCATGTACGTGTGTGCGTGGGCCAGCAATTAGACACAACACAGAAGGAAATTGAAGAAGATTATCCTGGGAGTCACAAAGGCTGAGGAAATTACGGGGAGGGGAGGGGAGGGGAGGGGAGGGGAGGGGAGGGGAGGGGAGGGAGCGAGAAGTGAAGTATGAGGATTGGAGTGGGAAGGGAGGGAGAGAGGATGGGGGAGGGAAAGGAGAGTGGGGAGGGGCCAGGAGGGAAGGGGAAGAGGAAAAATAGTATGGGGATTGGAGTGCGAAGAGTGAGAGAGAGGATGGGGGGGAAAGGAGAGAGAGGGAAGGGAGGGGAGAGAGAGGGTAATGGGAGGGAAAGAAAAGTATGGGGACTGGAGTGGGAATGGAAGGAGGGAGAAGGGAGGGGGAAGAAAGATGGAGGGGGGGGGAGAAACATAATAGGCATTTGGGAAGGGAGGGGAAATGATAATGTATGACAGCTTATGAGAGAGGGGAGGGGGAGGGGCAGAGGGGGAGGAAAAGTGTAAGTCAGAGGAGGAGGAGGAAAGGAAGAGAGGGAAGGAATGGATAATAGATAAACCTACTAGAGTCACACCTACGTCTGCAACATTGCTGGATCTTGTAATCACTAACAAACCTGGTGTCATTAACAGTTATGATGTTATTCCCCAAGTAATTGCAGATCATGATCTTATTAGCATCTCAGTAGATTAGTAAACCTAAGAGACCGCCCGTTGTTCGAACTTTTCGTCACCTTGGGAACTACCACAAAGACGACTTTTGTCTTAGACTTCTACAGAACACAGACGATTTTGATAAGATTTTGAAAACTGATGATGTAAACACACAAGTGAATATTTTTGCTGATACTTTTGTTAATTGTTTAAATGCCTGTGCTCCTTTTGTAACTAAGGAGATTAAAAGACCGTTAGCACCATGGATGGACGATTGTATACGGCAAGCTATGAGCGTTAGAAATGATACTCATAAAAAACTTAAATCTGATCGACATAATATAGCTCTCTATGAACAATATAAACAAGAAAAGAAGCTTGTTAAAGCTCTCATTACAGAGGGGAAAGCAGACTACTATCGCAGTCGGTTATGTAATAGCAGAGGAAGCACTTCAGCGACGTGGAAAATAATAAGAGAAATTATCCCAAACTGTAAAATTAACTCGGACGGCTACAACTGTGATAATAAAAATAAAGCTGACGAATTTAATTTTCATTTTGCAAATGTCGGTAAGAAGACGTATGAACGAACACAAGAAGTCCTCCATGGTGAAAACGTGTCAGGTTCTATCAATTCTCCAAATATAATCTCAAGTGAATGTAATCTTTTTAGACCTCATCCTGTAGATACCGACACTATCATTCTTACGATAAAAGGCTTAAATGAGACTCGTTCTGTGGGCTCGGATGGCATTTCACTGAGATTTGTTAAGGACGCACTCTGTGTTATAGCTTTTTACTTAACCTGTATTATCAATACTTCTGTCGCAACAGGCATTTTTCCTACAGCCTGGAAACATGCATTGGTACTTCGTCTCTATAAAAGTGGTGATGTAAATGATGTAAGCAATTACAGACCAATCTCACTATTGCCCATTGTCTCTAAAATACTCGAAAAAGTTGTTACCAATCAGCTCATACACTTCTTGGAATCTAACAAATCACTGTCTAATACCCAACATGGATTTCGTCCTAGATTATCCACCGAGACCGCTCTTACTCTCATAACAGATAAAATATATAATAACATGGACTCTAAGCAAGTTACACTGTTAACCTTGTGTGACCTCTCCAAAGCTTTCGATAGTATTAGTCACGACATTCTTTTAAGTAAATGTGCTAAGCTTAATATTGACTGCTTCTGGTTCAAAAGTTACCTAGAAAATAGGACTCAATTTGTCCGCCTGAGCAACACTATATCTGATAAATTGAATGTAGCTTACGGGGTCCCTCAAGGCTCAATCCTTGGTCCTTTCTTGTTTACCATCTATGTTAATGACCTTGCTGAGAGTATAAATGGATGTTCTTTGGTGCAATATGCTGATGATACCCAATTTCTCCATGCTGACACTATAAATAATCTCGAGGCTCTTATCTCCAAAACAGAAGGAACCTTACGGATTGCAAAACATTACTTTCTTAGAAATGGACTTATGCTAAATCCAAGAAAAACACAATGTATCTTCATAGGTAATAGACGACTTCTATCAAATATTCCTCCTAACACTGTCATAAATTGTTCTGGCGAGCACATTTACCCGAGCACTAGTGTAAAAAATCTAGGTGTCTACATCGACAGATATATGCTTTTTGATGTGCATATTATTGAATTAAATATGAAAGTCATGGGAACACTTATGTTCATAAATCAAATATGTGAAAACTTTGATAAGTCAACTCGAAAAATTGTTGTACAGTCTCTAGCTCTTAGCATAATAAATTACTGTATAGGTATATGGGGTACGACAAATGATACCTTACTTCACCAAGTTCAGAAATTACAAAACTTTGCAGCTAAAATAGCTATCGGGGGAGCAAGAAAGTATGACCATGTAACCCCCATCATAAAGGAATTAAAGTGGTTAAAGATTAAAGATAAACATATTTTTGACAGATGTACCACTGTTTATATGGCTGTCAATGGTTTTTATCCGGAGTGGTATCTAAAGTTGTCCACTGTCACTGAAAACACAGCCAGTACAACAAGAAAGCGAAATAACCTTTTTGTGCCTAGAGCCAGAACAAACTTTGGTGCCAGAGCCATCACCATACTAGCACCCAAACTGTGGAATAATTTACCTACTGATATCACTCATTCCGGAAGCTTACATGTTTTCAAATCTAAACTTAGGGAGTTAATTTTAAGTGATTTGTAGTTGATATTATCATGTATCGAATATGACATGACTATTTTTGTCTGTGACTTTGTATACCGATTTGTAAGAATAACCATATTTTATGGAAATAAAGTATTTGAAGTATTTGAAAGTATGGGTGGAGTGGAAAGAAGGGAGGATGAGGAGGGAGGGAAAAATATAAGGATTTAGGAGGAAGTGGGAGGGGAAAGGAAGAGGGGGAAAACGGGGGAGGGAGAGGGAAAGGTATGTGTGTTTGAGAAGGAGGGGAAGGAAAGAGAAGAGGAAGAGAGAGAACGTGGGGAAAGTGGAAGAGATGGGGAGAAGGGAAGGGGAAGGACTGATGAAGGAGGGAGAAGGAAGGAAAGGAGAGACAAGGGAAGGAAAGGGGGGAGGAGGGAAGGAAGAAGAGGAGATGGAAATAGTGTGAAGGTGAGGAGGAAAACAGGGAATTTGAGGGCTGTGGGTGGGAAGGAAAGGGAGAGGAAAAAGAGGAAGAGGAAAAGAATGAGAAGGAAAAGAGGAAGATAGACGGCAGGAAAGAAAGGCAGAAGAGTAGAGGATGAGAGAGGTATAAGGGGGTAGGAGGAGGAGGAGGAGGAGGAGGAAGAGGAGGAGGAGGAGGAGTAGAGATTAGGGAATAGGGGAAGGGAGAGGGTGAGGGAAAGGGAAGAACGGAAGGAACGACTATGGGGAGGAGGAGGAGGAGAAGGTAAAGAATGAATGAGGAGGGGAGGGAGGAGAGGGAGAAGAATTGAGGACGCCGAACTGAGGGTTGAGAGAGAGGAGAAAAAAAAATAGGCTACGAAAAAGAGAGAAGAGGAAGACAAAAAAAAAAAAAGGAAAAAGAAGAGAGGGAGGAGAAGGAGGAAAAAGAGATTACTGTGCAGCTTGAAGGAATTAAACTGAGAGAGAGAGAGAGAGAGAGAGAGAGAGAGAGAGAGTTAATTATATCCTGACAAAGAAGAATCTGGGGAGACTTAAGATTAGCCATTTTTCTCCTTAAGATTTAGCCATTTTTCTTAAGTTCTATTTCCTCTCTCTCTCTCTCTCTCTCTGTGTTAGTTACTATTCCTAAGTCTATTTTCACTTTGCGAGCTAATATTCCTAAGCTGAGAGAGGTTTAGTAATATTCTCTCTCTCTCTCCTCTGCTAGTTAATATTTCTAAGTTTATTTTCACCCTCCTAGCTAATATTCCTAAGCTGAGAAAGGCATGGTAGTATTTTCCCTCTCTTCTCTGCTAGTTAATATTCCTAAGCTTTTCACTGTGCTAGCTAATATTCCTAAGCTGAGAGAGGTCTGGTATATTGCTTTGGCTGTCGTCCTTCTGCTTTATCTTGGAACAAAATAAAGCTCCAAATTTCAGAGCTGAGTCTCCCTGATCTGCCAAAGGGACATCTCTCTCTCTCTCTCATTAATTTTATTTTTCTCTTATTTTCATATTTCCTTATCTATACTTCTGTCTCGTTTTATATCACATCTCTCTCTCTCTCTCTCTCTCTCTCTCTCTCTCTCTCTCTCTCTCTCTCTCTCTCTCTCTCTCTCTCATTTTTACCATCAACATCATTCACTCATTTTTCCTCGATCCCTAAAGTTACATATTTAGTTTTAAATGATGAAGTGGAGATGAAAATGACTAAAAAAAAAATGTGAAATTAACTGCAGGATCCAACCATCCACTCACATCATGTAGTCCTACTTACAAATGACGCAACACTGAATGACAAACCAAATCCTGTAACCCACCAAGCCATTTACTACGCTGGGTGGTAACCTGTAGTATGGGTGGTAACCATAGCAGCAAAGGACGCCATGTGGTCCAGTAGGCTTAGGTGCTCCAAACGGAGACGACCAGAATAGGTTTATATTTGAGGGTGGTTGGATTTTATTGCTCACATAATGCCGCTCAGGGGCAGGGGAAGCTGGTCACCCGAGCCTCAAATGTAAATAATGAGCAACTTAACCCCAGGCCTTTAAGTTGCTGATGGAAAAAAAAAAAAAAAAAAAAAAAGAAAGAAAGAAAATGACAGATACAGTAAGAGCAAAAAAGGAAGAATTATAGTTATACCGACCATCTTAAGTTACTAGGAAAGAAAGAGAGAGAGAGAGAGAGAGAGAGAGAGAGAGAGAGAGAAAGAGAGAGAGAGAGAGAAAGAGAGAGAGAGAGAGAGAGAGAGCAATAAAGTAGCCTACGTAGATAATCATACAGTGGAGGTTGAATCAGGGATAATAACAAAATGACATGAATTTAAAATCGAACCCATGCAGATGCAACGTGACCCAGAAAAGAGACAGATAGACAGGTAAATAGATAAAGAAAAAATAGTAGCAGCAGCAGCAGCACCAGTAGTAGCAGTAGTAATATTAATAATAATAATAATAAGAAGAAGAAGAAGAACCAGAAGACCAACACAGACACTTACTGCTCTCCACCTATCAGAATATATATTTTTTTGTAACTCAAAACCCATTGGTCAGACGGCCACCAAAAATATATACAGACCATGAAGGACCAAACAGCCTTCAATGACCAATTCGTGCCTCATTTAGGTCTTGGTTTTTCGTGTATGGAAGAGCAATTGAAAAGTGTTGAAAATGGGATGCCGGAAGTATCAATATAAATAGCAAGGAACAGAAGGTTAAGGTCTGTCTATCCATCTATCTATAGCCCGACGCCCTAATCCCGCAAAGGGTGGCCGCATACAAAACGCCTCCACGTCGCTGTCACCCACCATTTGACTGCCCTCCCCCCAACTTACTCCCCCTTCCCTTATATACCTCAAGGTTAAGGTACAACATGTAAAATAAATAGCTTAGGAAGATGTGTTACGGTACAAAAAAGCCTCTAATGCCACTTAATATAGGGACCAAAATATCGCAAATGAATGACCTTCGATTTTTTTTACCATACCTTTGGGAAATAATTTTATCGCGGGATTTCCTTCCATGTTGATGTATTTATAAGAGTGTGGAGTAAAACTGGGGTTGAAGATTCATGATAGTTGGAGATTTTTGGACCTGTGACAATAATAATAAGAATGATGATAATAATAATAATAATAATAATAATAATAATAATAATAATAATAATGACGGATACAAAGATCTCCAACGATATTAATACGTGGAAATCCATAATAATAATGATAATGATAATGGCGATAATGATAATGATGATGGTGGTGATTTCTGGAGGGAGATAAGTGATTTGCATTATTAAAGAGCAGTTCATCTTTAACAGAAGATGCTTTTATCCCTCCCTCATTCGGGTAATCCTCTTGTAATCAGTTAATCTCTCTCTCTCTCTCTCTCTCTCTCTCTCTCTCTCACTTAGCCAAACTTTCCCCCTAACTCTCTTCCCGATTTCACTTCCATTCAGAGCTTCCTGTCTGCTCTCTGCTTGTCACATCCCCCCCCCCCTCTCTCTCTCTCTCTCCCCATCTATGTATCTGTAAATCTATCAGTGTCTGGCATCCTGATTTCCTACGTCTCATACCAATTCCCGCCCCCCCTCTCCCTCTCTCTCTCATGCTTTAGTTCCTACTATTCTTCCTTTCTTTCACATATCCTTACTCATTTTCTTCCCTTTCTCTCTCTCTCTCTCTCTCTCTCTCACACACACACACACACACACACACATTATTTTCTCCCAATACAGCATCTTTCCCCATCATTACCCTTGACTGTCATTTTCCTGGCTTATTTTCCACTTTCCTTTCCAGACGAGGTTGGGTGGGGAGGCGGAAAGGGTGGAGGGGTGGAGAAATGGAGAGGGTGGAGAGGTGGAGAAATGGAGAGGGTGGAGAGGTGGAGAAATGGAGAGGGTGGAGAGGTGGAGAAATGGAGAAGGTGGAGAGGTGGAGGGGTGGAGAAATGGAGAGGGTGGAGGGATGGAGAAATGCAGAGAGTGGAGGGGTGGAGAAATGCAGAGGGTGGAGAGGTGGAGGGGTGGAGGAATGGAGAGTTGGAGGGGTGGAGAGACTGAGGGGCTGGAGAATAGGAGACGGAGAGGTGGAAGGGGTGGAGAGAATGGACGGGATGGAGTGGAGAGGTGGAGACACTGAAGGAAGGTGGAGAGATGGAGAATGGGAGAAAGGGTGGAGAGAATGGAGAGACTGAAGGAAAGGGTGGAGAGGTGGAGAATGGAGAGACTGGAGGAAAAAGAGAGATAGAGTTGGAGAGAGAGAGAGAGAGAGAGAGAGAGAGAGAGAGAGAGAGAATGTTAGATAGACAGACAGAAAGGTACTGCAGATAGATACAGAGGTAGTCAGACAAACACACAGCATACACACAGACAGCTAGATGGATAAGCAGATAGACAGACAGCTAGATAGATAAGCAGATAGATAGAAAGATAAGGAGGATGGAATAAATTAAAGAGGAGGGGTCATCACTTGCTGGGGTTTTATATCAGAGGCTGTTACTTGATAGGCTATCCCCCTCCTTCCCTCCCTCCCTCTCCCTCCCTCCCTCTCTATCTCTCTCTCTCTCTCTGTACCCCTCCACCCCCTTTAACCACAACCCCCCCCACCTAACCACAACCAGACACCCTCTCTCCTTTCCCTTCCCTCCTCTCTCCTTTCACTTCCCTTCCCTTCCCTTCCCTTTCCCTCTCTCCCCTTCCTTTCTTTTCCTTCTGCTCCCTTCCCTTCACCTTTTCCTTTCTTTTAACCCTTTCTTTTCTTCCCTGTTCCTCTCTTTCATAGAGTTCCCTTCTCCTTCCTTTCCCTTTCTTTCTTAATTTTCCTCTTTCTTCTTCCCTTCCTTTCCCTTCCCTTCTCGCCTTTTCTCTCTTTTCTTCTCCTCCTCCTCTTTCCTCTTCCCGTCCCTTCTTAGTTTTCGCTTCCCTTTCTTCCGTTCCTATTTTTCTCCTCTTTCCTCTTCCCTTTCTTTCCTTCCTCTTTGTCTCCCTTTCCTTCTCGCCATTTCTTTCTTTCCTTCCTCTCTTTCTCTTCTTTCTTCTCCTTCCCTTCTCGCCTTGTCTCTATTTCTTTCCTCTCCTCCTCCTCTTTCCTCTTCCACCCCCATCTCTCTTTTTCTCCTCTTTCCTTCCTATCTTCTCCCCCTCTCCCATCTCTCGTTTTCTCTCTTTCCTTCCTTTCCTCTCCTCCTCTCTTTTTATTCTATCTCCTTCCTCTCTTTTGCTCTCTTCTCCTCCTCTCTCCTTCTCTTTGTCCATCATCACTTCTCCTCCTCTCATTTTCTTTCCTTCCCTCCTCTCCTTTTCTCTCTAATCTTCCTATCTTCTCCTCCTCCCCTCGTTTTTCCTCCTTCAGTCCAGCCTTCAGGTACACTTTCATCAATCAATCAACTTCCTTCCGTTCCACTTTTTTCCCTCCTCTCCTCCCCTTTTCCCCCCAGCCTCTTAAATTTCTCTCCTTCCTGTTTTCTCTTTTTACCTCTTTTCTTTCCTCTTTTTTTCCTCTTACATTTTTATCATATACTTCTTTTTGTCTATTTTCTCCTCTCTTTTTCCTTTACTTCCTCCTCTCCCTTTCCTTCTGTCTGTCCTTCCTCTTCCTTTTTCCTCATCCTTCCTTCCTGCTGTTCATTTTCCTTTGCCTCTTACCTCTTTTCTTCTCTTTATATCCCTTCCCTTTCCCTCTCCTTCCCTTCTCTTACCTCGTCTCCTTCTCCTCCTTACGTTCTATTCTCTAACCTTCTCCTCTTCCTCCTTCTCCTTTCCTTCTCACCTCCTTTCCCCCTTCCATCCTTCTCACCTCTCTTCTCTCCTTTCCTCCTCCTCCTCTCCTTCTCAACTCTTCTCCCTCCTCCTCTCCATCTCCTTTCCATCTCATCTCCTTCCCCTCCTCCTATTCCTCTCCTCTTCCTCTCTTTTTCCCTCCTCTCTTCAGTGTCTGGACCATTTTCATCAATCAATCAACCGCCCTTCCGGTCGCCTTTTTCCCTCCCACTCCTCCCTCCCTTCCTTCCCTCCTCCCTTTCTCCTCTCCAGCCTCTCTCCCTTCCTTCCCTCCCTCATGTCCTCCCTCCCTTACTTCCCGTCTTCTTTCCTTCCTTCCCTCCCTCATGTCCTCCCTCCCTTACTTCCCGTCTTCTTTCCTTCCTTCCCTCCCTCATGTCCTCCCTCCCTTCCTTCCCGTCTTCTTTCCTTCCTTCCCTCCCTCATGTCCTCCCTCCCTTACTTCCCGTCTTCTTTCCTTCTTTCCCTCTCATTTTCCTTCCATTTTCTTCTTCATTTTCTTTACTTTCAATACACGTTCTTTCCCTTCCTTTCCTTTTTTCGTTTTATGGACATTGTTCTAAATAACAACAATAACGATGACAACAGCAATAATAATAATAATAATAATAATAATAATAACAACAATAATAAATATTATACACGTTTCGTCGCCATCACACACATTTTTATCGTCTTCTTTTCATTAGAGTCATCTTTTCTTTCTTTCTTTTTTGTTCTTTTTTATTTTCGCTTCCGTCGTGTTGAAATTAGAGACACGCATCTAAAAAAAAAAAATTTCTTTTCTTTTTCCTCTAATTTTTTTTTCTTTTTTTCCACCTTTTATTTCCATTTTCTATCTTTGTTGTTGTTGTTATTATTATTATTATTATATTATTATCATTATTATTACTTTTATTATCATTTTTCGTCTACGTTTACCCATTAACCTCTATGTATTTCCTTCTCTTTTCTTCCTTCTTTCTTCCTTCCTTTTCTCTCCTTCCTCTTCCTCTTTTCTCCTTCTTTCTTTCCTATGCACTCCTCTTTCCTCTTCCTCTTTTTCTCCTTCCTTCCTTCTTTCTCTCCTCCCTCCCTTTTCTTTTCTTCTCCTTCCTTCCAATTTATCTTCTGCTTCCTCTTTTCTTTTTCCTTCTTTGTTCTCCCTCCTCTTTCCTCTTCCTCTTTTTCTTCCTTTTCTCTCCTCCTTCCTCCTCCCTTTTTCTCCTTCCTTCCTTCTTTTTCTCTCCTCTGTCCACTTCTTTTTCTCCTTCCTTCCTTCCCTTTCTCTTCCTTCCTTCCTTCTTTTCTCTTCTCTCCTTCCTCTTCCTTGTTCTCATTCCTCCCTTCCTTTTTCTCCTCCTCCCTCTTCCTCTCCTTCCTCTTTTTCTTCTAGTTACCTTACTCTTTCTTCCTCTTCCTGTTTCCCTTCCTTTATCCCTTTTCCTTGTCATCTTTTAATTCTTGTTCTACCTCCTTTTCCGTCTTCTTTTCCACTCTATTTTCCACTGACTCTCTCTCTCTCTCTCTTATTCCACTTCTCTCATATCTCCTCTCTTCCATTCTCCCCACTCCTCCTCTTCCTCTTTTTCCCTCTCTCTTCCTCCCTCGTTTCCATTATTCCACTTCTCCCCTCCTTGCTTCCCTTCCCCCCTCCCCCTCCCCCTTACCGCAACCGGAGCCGCGCGTTACCAACCGCAAGCTAACCGCAACTCTCTGCGCGGCGGGGCGGGGCGGAATAGGGGAAGTGAAGTGAAGGGGGAGGTGGGGGAGGGGGAAAAGGGGGGATAATGTGGAGGAGGGTAAGGTGGGGGGATGAGGTGGAGGGGTGATGGGGTGTAAGGTGTGATGTGGAAGAGGGTGAGGTGGAGGGTGTTGGGGTGAAGTGGTGGGGGTTGAGAAGGTTTGGGGTGAGGTGGGGGTAATGAGAAAAAAGTGAGGTACAAAGGGAAAGAAGGAAGAGGGGAAAGTGCCGAGGAGATGTTGGATGGGGTTAGGTGGGATGGAGTGGGGGAAGGCAGGATGGAACAGTAAGAAGTGGGGTGGTTTGGGGTTAGGTGGGGTGGAGGGGGTTAAAACTGAAAGAGGTGGAGTGGGGAGGGTTTAGGTGGAGTAATGTAGGATTAGGAGGGAGTGAAAACGGATTGGGAAAGATGGGGTGGATGGTGTGGTGTGGTGTGGGATGATGGGGTGAGGTGAGGTGAGGTAAGGTGAGGTGGTGTGGTGTGGTGTGGCATGATGAGGTGAGATGAGGTGAGGTGAGGTGAGGTATTGTGGTGTCGCGTGGTGTGGTATGATGAGGTGAGGTGAGGTGAGATGTGATGTGTAGTGTGGTGTGGTGTGGTGTGGTGTGGTGTGGTATGGTATGGTGTGGTGTGGTGTGCTATGGTGTAGTGTAGTGTGGTGGGGTGTGATGTGTGCTATGGTGTAGTGTAGTGTGGTGTGGTGTGGTGTGATGTGGTGTGCTATGGTGTGGTGTGAGATGAGATGGGGTGGAAATGAAAGAGGTGGAGTAGGGTGAAATCAAACTTGGGGAGGTGAAACGGGGTAGGGATAGGATTGAAATGGGGTGGGACAGGATGGAAAAGAGGGAGGGGATGAGTGGGGTGGAGTAGGAACAATGCCCAGGAGAAATGGTTCAGGAGAGAGAAGGGGGAGAAAAGAAGTGTGAGGTGGGATGGGGTGAAAGGAGGGTGAAGTGGAGAAAGTGGGGTGAAGCGGGAGAGGGTGGTATGAAGCAGGAAGAGGGTGGGGTGAAGCGGAGAGAAGAGGGTGGGGGAAGTGGGAGGAAGAGGGTGGGGAGAAACTGGAAGAAGAGGATGAGGAGAAACGGGAAGAAGAGGGTGAGGTGACGCAAAAAGAGGATGGGATAAAGTTGGGATGAAGTGGGGTGAAGCGGGGGTGAAGTGGGCGTGAAACGGGGATGAAGCGGGGAGGAAGCGTGGGTGAAGTGGAGTATGGTGGGTCTGGCACTGAGTCCCGTGACCACATAATAGCGGAGGGGGGACACTTCCTGGGGGGGGGGGGAGAAATGGGGGAAGGCAGGAATGTGCGGTAGGGAGAGAGAGAGAGAGAGGAAAGGAAGGTGAGAGGGGGAGGAGTGGATGAAAGTGGAAGGAGGGAGGAGGATGAATGGGAGATCTGGTGAGGTGGGAATGAAGCAGAGGAGGAAGGAGAGAGGGATGAAGAAGGGGGAGGGAAGGGATCAGGAACAGGGGGAAGGAGGACAGAAGGAGGGAGAGGGGAAGGAAAGAAAGTGAGGTAAGAAAAGAAAAAGAAAGGGATAAGAATGAGAGAGGAGGGAGGGAGGGAGAGAAGATGGACGGAGAGGGAGAGAAGACACAGAAAAAAAAGAGGGAAAAGAAAGAAAGAGGGGGGGAAAGAATAGGAGAGAGAGGTGAAGGAGAGGGAATGAAAGAGGAAAGAGGAAAGACAGAATGAGGGAGGGGAGAGAAAGAAATGCAATCGAGGGGAGGGGAGGGGGAGGGGAGGAGGGGGGGAAGTCTCAGGATCAGAACATGAAACAGTGTAAGAGTGAAACTTAGGAGGATAAAAGTGAAGCAATGAAACGTGGAGAAATTTTGCGGAAAAAAAAAATGCAATATCCAATAAGCGTACGAGTTAATTAGCTTCCAAGAATGAGAGAGAGAGAGAGAGAGAGAGAGAGAGAGAGAGAGAAGAAGAAAACAGGGGGAGGAGGGTTTTTTCACTGAGTAGGGACGAATATTTTTTGGTCTTAAAAAAAAAAAATGGTGATGCCCTGAAGGAAAGTGTATAAAAATGGTCAAATTATGGGAAAGGGTTGTTCATGAGTAGGGATGAAAGTGCTTGTTTTTTCTAGGCTGACGTTCCGTATTCTCGTCGGTCAACACATTTTCCCAAGCGATTTTTATTACTTATTCCACCTTACTGTCCTCTTCATTTCATTCATTGCCAGACGCCATGTATCCCAAACGGGGTGGTCAAGGGCTTAGAGTTAATTGTTTTACAGGGAGGGGCACTAATCCTCCACCAACCCCACTTGACACGTAGGGAGAACGAGCCAACAGCATCTGGTGTACCCGGGCGGTCACCCATCCAAGTACTAACCAGACCCAACGTTGTTTAACTTCGCTGATCGGACGGGAAGCGGTGAACTCAACGTGGTATGGCCGTTGTGTTATATAAATCCTTCACCATCATACTCTGCATAAATAACGTACAAAAGGATCTTAACCGGCCATATCCAAAATCTCTCTCTCTCTCAATGGAAAGGTCGACATTTTATCTTTCGTTCAATGAATTATAAAGGTTCCATTTTTGCACGCGTCGGCATTGGTCACCGAATGGCGGTTCTGAACGCTGCTCAATCTCTAGCAGCCTCTTTATTCAGTCTCTTATCCCTGAGGTCACACGCTATGACCTCGTCTCAAGTCAGCCAGTTTTCAATCGTGCTGTAAAAATGAAGAACATGAAAAAACGATAAGATAATGAAAAGACGGAATGAAAAACAAAAGACTGAGATGACAAGGAACAACTATCTCTCTATCTGTCTATTGCCAGACGCCTCAATCCCGTATGGGGTGGCCACAAACAAATCGCCTCCATGTTGCCGTCCCCCGCCATTTCTCTGCCCTCCCCCCAGCTCACACCCCCCTCTCTCATAGGCCTCTCCACTCCATCCTTCCATCTCATCCTCGGCCTCCCCCCCCCTCAACCTCACTCACATACACTCTCCTCGTTAGTCTCTCGCTCTACAAAAAACAAAAGAATAGGACGAGGAACAAGGAAAAACAATGAAGATGATAATAAAAATAATAAAATAAAGGAAGACAAAGTGAAAGTTCCAGAATTTACACAGAAGCTCTTTATATCCACTTCTCTTCCACTTCCACATCACTTCCTCCACTTTTCACCTCTCCACTCTTTTCTCCTCCTCTTCTCTCTCTCTCTCCTGAATTTATTTTTTCAGTGTATGCTACTTCTTTCTCCACTTGTTCCCCCGTTTCAGCTTCTCTCTCTCTCTCTCTCTCTCTCTCTCTCTCTCTCTCTCTCAGTTCTTTCAGACAAGGTGTAATTTTTCTCTCCATTTCTCCCTCCACCTTCCACCTCTCCATTTATTACCCCTCAACACCATCAACAACAACAACAATAATAATAACAATCATCATCATAATCATAATAATAATAATAATATAATAATAATAAATTGCTAACTACCTCACTATATGAATAAATAAATACATAAACAAATAACGGCACTTCCGATGAATGGTTATTGAAGAGAAAATGTTTAGAATTAAAAACTGCGATCGAATAAACAGCACAGGAAACAATGTTGAGAGACTGTGAGAGAATCCACCAACTCTACTTCTCCTCTTCCCTCTCCCTCCTCTTTCCTTCTCGTCTTCCCTCCTCCATACCCTCCTCTTTCCTCCTCCTCTTCCCCCCCATACCTCCCTCTTTCCTCCTCCTCTCCCTCCCCCATACCCCATTCTTTCCTTCTTCTCTTACTCCCGCTTCCCCCCTCTTACCCCGTCTTTCTCCCTCCTCCCTCATCTTCTTACCTCCCTCCTCCCTCTCCTTCTTACCTCCTTCCTCTCCCCTCCTTCCTCCCCCATCCCGACGCCTTAAGGTATCAAGTCTTGAGATTAGTCTTACCTTGCACTTGAATGGCTTATTTAACTACCCGTGGGAAGATGAGGGGAGGGGGAGAGGAGTAAGGTAGGGGATAGAGTGGGAGTAGGAGAGGAGTGAGGTAGGGGATAGAGTGGGAGTGGGAGAGGAGTGAGGTAGGGGATAGAGTGGGAGTGGGAGGGGAGTGGGGAGGGGAAAAGGTGGGGAATGGGAGGGGAGTGGGAACGGGCAGAGGTGGGAAGTGGAAGGAGAGTGGGGAGGGGAAGAGGTGGGGAGTGGAAGGAGAGTGGGGAGGGGGAGGGGTGGGGAATGGAAGGGGAATGGGGAGGGGAAGAGGTGGGGAGTGGGAGGGCAGAGGGATGAAGTAGGTAGGGTGACGGAATTTATTGATTATGTAGTAGGGGTGTTTGGAATGAATATTAGATAGACAGATAGATCGATGGATAAAGGGACTAATAGAGCAAGATGGATGGATGGATGGACAGAGAAAGATTGATGGATGGATAGACAGAGATGGATGGATGGATGGATAGATAAGAAAGATGGATAGATGGACAGACAGACAGACATAAAAACAGAATGAGTCAGACAGATACTGATAAATACACAAACAGACACAGACAGATTCAGGTAGACAGATATACATACACAGGTAAACAGACAGCCGGAAGTTCACCTGAGTCTGAGGGTGCAATTGCTACTAATAAGCCAGAATACATTGCAATACACCTGTACTGTAATATCATACTTCTTGATGATGATTGATGATGATGACGATGACGAAGATGAATGCAGACAACGACGAAGACGATACTGATAATGACGACAATGCTGATGATAGAGATGATAACGAAGACGAAGATGACGACAGACAACGACGAAGACGATGATAATGACGACGACAATGCTGATGATAAAGATGATGACGAAGACGACGATGAAGACAGACAAAGACGAACGAAAACGATGACGACGATGATGATGATGACGACAATGCTGATGATAAAGATGATGAAGACGAAGATGTGAGACAGACAACGACGAAGATGAAGACGAAGACGATTTTAATGACGACGATAATGCTGATGGCAAAGATGATAACGAAGACGAAGACAAACAATGACGAAGACGATGATAATGGCGACGACAATGCTGATAATAAAGATGATAAAGACGACGATAAAGGCAAAGACAAAAGAAAACGATGACGAATATGATAATGAGAAGGACAATGCTGATGATAATGCTGATGATAAAGATGATGCAATACTTTAAGACTGAGTCAGACTGCATATATATTACCCCACGAAATACAGCTCTAACTAAGACGAGGGTAATACCGCTAAGGATGTGGGTAAGAGGAATATCGAGTAATATTTTCTTGGAACTAAACTAAGTGTCCAGGAACGCTTTTGATTATAGTAAGAAGCCTGGGACGTGTGTGTGTGTGTGTGCGTGTGTGTGTGTGTGTGTGTGTGTGTATGCCTCAAACACACACACACACACACACACACACATACACTCACACAGGAAACAACAATACACACACGCCATCATTTGCATATGCTTCTGCTAACAGGGGAGGGTGGAGGAAGCAGAGGGGAGGGGCAGCCTTGAGAATATTCAGTGCTATGCAGATTTCATACATGCTTGATATGATATGGACGGTATTACCTGTATGGTTAGGTTGTACACGGCTCTCTCTCTCTCTCTCTCTTTCTCGATCGGTCCATATTACCAAGTCTCTTATTACTAACCATTCTCTCTCTCTCTCTCTCTCTCTCTCTCTCTCTCGACTGTTCCATATCACCAGGTCTCTTATTACTAAACCTCTCTCTCTCTCTCTCTCTCTCTAGATTGTTCCATATCACCAAGTCTCTTATTACTAACTTACCCCCCCCCCCTCTCTCTCTCTCTCTCCAGCAGCCCACCATCCTCCTTTTTGGGGAATGGGGGGGACTGAAGGACCTATTGAGAACCTGGCAGCTGCATCACACAATCATTTCTGTGCCACCACGTGAAGGCGTCCCTTTCCCGCACCACTGAAGAACAGACTGAAGAAAGGAAGAAAGAATAAAGAAAAAATAAAGAAAAAGAAAAGAAAAAAGAAAAGAACAGAGAGAAAGAAAATGAAAAGAACAAAAACAAAGAAAAGAGAAAAAGAAAGAAATATGAAAGAAAAAAACGAAAGGGAAAACAAAGGAAGAAATGAAAAAGAAAACAAAGGAAGGAAAGAAAGACTGATAGGGTTAAGATGACAGTCACATTTTTCTTTCACTCCCCTCCCCCCCTCCTCCCCCTCCTCTTCCCCTTTTCTTACAAGGAGTCAGTTAGGCCTAAGAAACACTTAAGTAGGTCTGAAGTCTACTTCTCATCGATCAAGGAAGCTCCCTAACATCTCTTCCTTAGCGATTTATTTTTGTATATGGCTTGCTAATATCCTTTTGTATGTTATTAATGCAGAGTATGGCGTTATTGGAATGACTTATGTAACACAGAAGAGGACAGTAAGGGGTAATGAATAAAATAAATCGCTTAGGAAAAGGTGTTAGAGTTAGGATGGCCAATACGTATGATACATAATTGACACATGTGGCCTTGGGATACAGTTACAAAGGAGGGAAGGTTAGGTTACAGCCATTTTTATTATGATTATTTTTATTATTATTATTATTTGGGGGGATTATTATCTACCGCTTAAAAAATGATCTCTGTGTTTCAACTCTCACTCCTCCAATCTGTTATTCTCTCTCTCTCTCTCTCTCTCTCTCTCTCTCTCTCTCTCTCTCTCTCAAGGTGTATATGTATTTCTATTTCGTCTCAATCAGTTACTCCTCCTCGTCTCTTTTATACCAATCAATCTATCTATCCATATATTTATCTATTGGTATATCTATCTGTCTATTAGTATACTTACTGTCTCTACTCCTTCTATCACTATCTGTCTATCTATCAGTATACGATCTTTCTATCGGTATACCTCAATCTATCGGTATACTGTCTATCAACTGTGTATCTATCGGTATATCTATCTACTTAGTCTCCACGCAACTCCTTTAGTTCGATGGAGTCTAAATATATCCAGATCACCTGGCCCCTCGTTCAGAAGGGGTTAATTATACAGAAGACACCATGTTGAATCTCTGGATGATGATGATGATGATGGTGATGATGATATAGTGAGGGGAGTATATGAATGATGATGATGATGATGATGATGATGGTTATAGTGAGGGGAGTATATTAGTGATATGATAATGGTGATGATGATGACGATGGCGATGATGATGGTGATGGTGATGATGATATAGTGAGGGGAGGATATGAGTGATGATGATGATGATGGCGATGATGATGATGGTTATAGTGAAGGGAGTATATGAATATGATAATGGTGATGATGATGACGATGGCGATGATGATGATGGTGATGATGATGATGATGGTGATGATGATGAAGATGGTGATGATGATGACGATGGCGATGATGATGATGGTTAAAGTGAGGGGAGTAGGAAAGTGATGTGATGATGTTGTTGATGATGATGATGATGATGATGATGATGATGATGATGATGGTTATAGTGAGGGGAGTATGAGAGTGACATGGTGACGATGATGATGGTTATAGTGAGGGGAGTATGAGAGTGACATGGTGATGATGATGATGATGATGATGATGATGATGGTTACAGCGAGGGGAGTAGGAAAGTGATATGATGATGATGGTGATGATGATGGTTATAGTGAGGGGAGTAGGAGAGTGATATGATGATGGTGATGATGATGATGATGATGATGATGGTGATGATGATGATGATGATGGTTATAGTGAGAGGAGTAGGAAAGTGATATGATGATGATGGTGATGATGATGATGATGGTTACAGTGAGGGAAGTAGGAGAGTGATATGATGATGATGGTGATAATGATGATGATGATGGTTATAGTGAGGGGAGTAGGAGAGTGACATGGTGATGATGATGATGATGATGATGATGATGATGATGGTTATAGTGAGGGGAGTATGAAAGTGGTATGATGATGGTGATGGTGATGATGATGATGGTTATAGTGAGGGGAGTATGAAAGTGGTATGATGATGGTGATGATGATGATGATGATGGTTATAGTGAGGGGAGTATGAAAGTGGTATGATGATGGTGATGATGATTTTTAGACATGGTGTGGGAAGTAGGCTACATGAGGAAGGGTGATGTGTAATGGTCGGAGCTGGGTAGGGACTGAAAGATCTGGAAGTATTTTCGCTCAGGCCGACCCCCACAGCATGCAGCGTCAGGCAATACACATATTGAGTAAGGAGTTTCAAGAAGATTTAAGTCTAGTACGATTACACTCTATATTTCATCGCTTTGCCTCGCTACTACCAGGCAGATTTCTTGAGAGAGAGAGAGAGAGAGAGAGAGAGAGAGAGAGAGGACATTCACTTCCCCAAAAACAGTACCGGTACTCTTCCTAAATCCAGTACACACACACACACACACACACACACACACACGAAAAAGAAAAAACCACATCACTCCAAGTGTTCTGGAGTCAACATCTTTTTCCATATGAAGTTGTAGTATCACACATTTTACATAATTTTTAAAGCTGTTTAGTCATAAATAACAGTGTGTAATGAAGTGTGAATGATGAACAACCAAATATCATTTCGCTGTTAGCTGTGGTATAGGAAGAAGGTGGATGGCAGACCACAAGGGCCACCCTGTTTCAATTATAAAATGAAGGTTAGGAGAAGTGATAAGATATCTGAATAGTGCGTAAGTGTAAAGTCCTGGGGAACCATTTATTATGTTGGTATATGTGAATGTACTTAATACCATTTTATAGAGGTGTATAATGTGCTAGTAGAGTTGTCATTTATCTCTACTTTTTGCATAAGCCCAGAGTATATGTAATGCTCGGCACCTCACTTTTTAGCTGACCTAAGCACCGCGCCCTTGTCCGGCTCGGTGACTGTACAGCGTCAGAGAGAGATCGCTTTACAGTTATAAAGGGAGGTGGTGTCGCTCCTACATATCTCTCGGGTCGCAGTTATATTATTCTGTACCCAATAAAGAGAGATTTAATCTGCTCATTTCTGTCACCCTACGCTACCACTTGATAACAGACCAGCTTCCACCTTCTCGTGGCAGAGGACCTTTGGTGGGAAGTGTCGGGCGTGACGGCGAGTGGCTGACGTGTACTACAGACAGTGTCGTCGATCCAACACGGTGGTCTAGTTATACTACACAGCAGAACACTTAATATGTAGTCAACTGCTACTCCATAACGGCTACATTAAATTGTTTGGCCAGCAGTGCGACGATACATTTTATTGGTGCTAGCGGTGGTACGATATTTAGTGCTAGCCGTGTACCGATACATTAAATTGGTGCTCAGTGCTGGGATACGATACGTGCTAAAGGGATTTATGCTGTGAACCAGTAACCCTTGCAATCGCTCGTTCCTGAAGGTGAAACAGAAAATCTTACTCTACTGTTGTAAGGGGACTAATTACTCGTGAGTTAAGTGGAGCAGATAAACTGGAGTGGTGAATATTAATTCCTCCCATTATTCTGCCAGTGCGAGATTCCTATCTTAAGCACAAACTGGCAGTTATCTCGCCCTGTGGTGTGCGAGATATCACCATCTTCAAACGCAACTGGCAACAATCTCGCTCTCGTGTGCGAGAGGCGAGATAAGGAGAGTTCAAGCCAGTGCGGTGAGGAGTGGATCAACTAGCGAGCGACTTCTGGCAACTCCAGAGGCGCGGACGGCCGCAGCGAGTCCAGGGAGAGCGAGAGCGGGCGTATGTGGTGCCACGATCGTATGTGGTGCGTCGAGTGGCGTCACTGCCTGGAGTGTTGCTAACTCCCAGCGGGCTGTCGTGCATGGTTGGAGGAGTCTGGTGGAGTGTGGAACGTGGAATGTGGAACATCATCCTGGACTTTCATATCTAGGTAGAGTCCATGCATTAATCCACAAACACACACACACACTTGAATCAACACACGTTAGTTAGTTGATGAGTGGAAATAAAGGTTTCTCAGAATTCCCTTGAAATAAATATACTTTCTGTGTATTGTATATGTGTTCCATTCTCTGTCACTTACCATAACTATCCTTTTTTTTTGTCAGTTTATCTTCCTGTAACTGGGAGGGGAATTACTGACAAGGTTAGATGGATACAGTGAAGTGGGGACGTAGAATTAGGGAAATAGGGATTAGCCAATCCCACTAGACTCAGAATTTTATGAGTGGGTTGATACATCAAATAAAAGTGCTCAGACATATTAAATGAGTGAAGGACATATTGAGGATCAAGGTGATGAGGATATTTCTGAAGGACAGGATGAGGATTTGAACGTTTTACATTTGCGTTCTGGTCATACTTATTCAACAGTCCCAGAGCAATCAGTTAGATCCAAAATGGCCACTAGTCTTGCTAGTGAGGGTAATCCTAGTGAGGAGACTGTGAAAGCTGAGACTACAACAGTACCTTTGGTCACTCAGGATATGCAAAATCCAGTCATTAGTGATAGTACTACAACCACTCACATACCTGTGTATACTTCAGATATTTTTAGTACACCACAAGGTTCTGGACAGAATTTATTTTCTGTTCCTTCTTCAAATGCATGGGGTATAAACACAGATGGTATTAGCATGCAAACCCAGAATCCTAATCAATGGGGCATGAATACTAATATTGGCATGCAAATCCAGGGCTCTTATCCAAATACCTGGGGCATGACTAACAATATGGGCGTGCAAAGTCAGACTAACCCTAATCCTTTGTGGCAGATACCTGTACCTAATCTGACTACTGATATAGTACAGCAGCATCCTAACTGTACTGAAAGTCAGGCTTTGGCGAAGGCAGGCATATGCTATGCAGAAGCTAGCAAAGCCTTGCAAACTTCAGGCTGGAGAGATACAGTTACTAGTTCTCCACAGCAAAGGACCAAGGCTGTTAAGCCAGAGGTGAAAAGATGGTATGTCATACATGGGCATTGTCCTCATGAGACGGACTGTTGCCCCTTTGTCATTGAAAAGAGGAAGAAACTAGGGAACCCAGCTAGTTCGGGGGAAGCTCAAGGCCGCGCTCAAAAGTAATTAAAATAGTACAATCCACTGATGCGTGTGTGGCAGCTATTATTAAGGTGGACTTATTATCTATTCCTTGGATCATAGGGAAAGGTCAAGTGTCCCTGATTGTAGATACAGGAGCATGTACAAACATTATTTCTAGTAAAGCGCTGGAAAGACTTAAAGGTGAAATGCCTCTAACAAACTGGACATTATCACCACCTGATGTAATGTTGACAGGTGTGACAGGGAGTTGAGAAGAAAGCCAGGTGCCGTTGACACTGAGGGCAGATAAACGATCTCCTGTGTTACGTGCTACGTTTTGTGGTTGAGGATTTTCCTCTGCCAGCTGATGGGCTGTTAGGCTTTGAGACCATGGAGGAGTATGATATAGTAATACACCCTCAAAGACATTCCATTTCCTTTAACGGGAAAGAGTTTGTAGGCCTTAATCCCTCAGCAACACGAACTGGAACTGGCATCCAATCAGGAGCCGTCTAACCAGTTGTGACCCCGACAAGTGAAGCGTCAAGGGAGTCCCCGGATGCACATGAAGCGAAGGGTATGGACTGGAAGAAAGTCAGGGCTAAGTGAGTGGTAATCACCACTTACCCAGTCAAACTGTCTGTAAAATTCCTGTCCGAGTACCTGACGTGTCGGTGGGAACTGATGTAGCATGCTTAACTGAGACTGTGAAACATAAGGCATTGTCGCTGGAATCGACTCTGACTAGCGTTGGCCAAGACCAGAAGACGCCCCTCTTCATCGCAAATATGAGTGGTGGCGCAGTTAAGCTCAGAGATGGTTGATATATAGGCGACTTGATGTGCTATGGTGCCCCCATAAAGGAAGTCGACGACGTGCCGGTGATCTCTCCTGTAGTTACATCTTAAGCAACGACTCAGTCGGAACCCGTACGTCTGGCTAAGGAAAACAGCTGGAGCAATACGTGAAGGTCACGGATAATGTAGACCATAAAACACGACTCCTAGCCCTCCTTAGAGAATTTTCCGACGTAGTAGCACTTCCAGGAGAAGCGCTGGGTAGGACGGATTGAAGCATCATATTGGTTTGTGCCCTGGTACAAATCCAGTTTATGTGCCCGCATACCGTCTACCGCACAGCCAAAGGGAAGCAGTGGAATGCACCACTCTTTCTAGTGCCTAAGAAGGACGGTGGTGTGAGACCTGTTGTGGATTTTCGGCAAGTGAACAAGGTAACAGTACCGGATCGTTACCCGATTCCGCATTTGCGAGACTTACTTCAATCATTAGGTAAGGGAAATACTGTGTTTGCTTGTCTGGATCTAGCGTCAGGGTATTGGCAGGTGGAGCTGACCGAAGAGTCGCGTCCCATTACTGCTTTTAGCACTCACCGTGGGCACTTTGAATTTCTCCGGATGCCTTTTGGTCCGAGTAATGCTCCTTTAACATTTCAGCGGATGATAAACCAATTGTTTGGCGAGATGTTAGGGCAAGACGTCTTAGCGTATCTAGATGACCTATTTTCCTACATCACAGAACGAGGATCAGATAAGATCGTTCCTAGGCTTCACTGGCTTTTATAGGAGTTTTGTCCACAGGTATGCCATCATAGCATCACCTTTAACAACGCTACTTAAGAAGGACGCTGCATGGAAATGGAGACCCTCGGAAGAGAAAAGCTTCAACGAGCTCAAACAAACCATGTCAGAAACACCCGTATTAGCGTTTCCTGATTATACTCAACCTTTCTGTCTGTGCACAGACGCCTCAGGTCTGGGTCTGGGAGCGGTGTTACAGCAGAAGGATGAGCAAGGAAAGACACATACCATAGCGTATGCTAGTAGGGCATTAAGACCCCCAGAGAAGAACTATTCGACGACACATTTGGAGACATTAGCAGTCGTGTGGGCGTTAGGACATTTCCGGGATATTATTTTTGGCTACCGGATAATTGTTTAACTGACCATGCACCCATACGCGACTTGTTTAAAGGAAAAAACTTGCACGGTAAGGTTGCGCGTTGGTTTGGCAAAGTAATGGAGTTTGATCCAGAGGTCAGATATTTACCAGGCCGTCAAAATGTTGTAGCCGACGCGTTGAGTAGAAACATTGCTGCTACCATAGCCGAGGATGTTGCTCTTGCTGAGTATTCCTCAGACACGGTAAAAGCGGAACAACGTAATGATCAGTTGGTTGTTCCTGCTACCTTACAGCAAGCCGTGCTACAGTTAGTTCAAGCTGATGTACCTCAAGCGGGTAATCCCGGTCGCGATAGATGCATACGTGAGGCGAGAAAGAAATACTATGGGCCGACCATGAGGAAGGACATAGAAGCCCACGTCAGTCAATGTGTCAAATGCGCGGAAATACGAGGAACGACGGGACTTCCGACTCCCATCTTAGAATCCTCTACCGGAAAAACCCTGGGATGTCTCCATTGATCTCTTAGCGTTGCTGAGAAGGTTCAAGTTATGTACTGGTGGCAGTGGACCATTTCTCACGATTCACTGTTTTAGCACCTTTACAGACGAAAACTTCAGAGGAGGTGGCGCACGCTTTTGTGACTTCAGTGATTTGTCCATACTCTACACCTAAGGTATTGCTCAGCGATAATGGCAGTGAATTTCGTAACCAGGTTTTACAAGAAATCTGTCGTATGTATGGAGTAAAGCAAGTTTTTGTAACGCCTTACAGTCCTAAGAGCAATGGCCTGGTGGAGAGAACAAACAGGAAGATACTGGAAGTCTTGAGACCAGTAATAACCTCAAATCAGGAGGATAACTGGGAAGACTGGTTACCACGTAGCGGCGACCATCAACTCCTCAGAAAATTCATCAACTGGGAAGTCTCCTCATTATATTCTTTATGAAGAAGAGAAAGTGTTACCCTACGATTTGTTGGCTGGACCTCCTACTCCAGTATACAACGAAGAAGACTACGCAAAGGTACAGTTGTTGAAATTCCAACGTATACACATGAAGTACGGAAAAGATTAAAAGCCTCAAGAGCGGAGATGATGGCGAAACAACACAAAGGTAGTCAAGAAAAGACGTTACAGGCAGGCCAGAAGGTCATAATCCAGAGCCCTGAGAGAATTTCCAAGCTCAGACCTAAGTTCCGCGGACCATATACCGTTGTGGAATGAGTACGTGGAAATACTTATGAATAAAGGATGAAGCTAATGGAACTCAGGAGGCAGTACATACTGATGGGATCAAACTAGTAAGTCAAGAGCTAGGCCTATTGTCTGATGTGTTGTGCCCTCTGTCTTCGTCGCAGTCTATGTCGTCATCCGTACCTGTCCCTAACCAAGAGTATCGCAGCAAGCTACGATCCCACAACAAGAGTGATTAAGGGAGTATCTACTCTTGCAGAAAAAAAAAAATGTGGCTGTGGCTCAAACTCCTCGTGCGTTGCTTGGGGTGGACCTATGGAAAGACATCGGACATGGACACGACTGCGTTAATGCCAGGAGCACTGAAGAGCCCACTTGGAGAAGTCGTGGTAGTGGAAGATGCAGTATGCGTCTACTATCCAATGGAAGGCTATCTCCAAACGCCAGATATTGTCAAGGAGGTCTCCAAGGGCTTGTCGAATCTCAGACAGCAACTATTGGAAGTGGGAAAGATGTTTAATCGAAACCCACGATTGACAAACTCTGACACTGAAGCTTTGTTGAGCTTCAGACTAGGCATATAGACAGGCTCACCGACAGGCTCACTAACTTGCATTTAGCTTTACCTAACGTACACTCTGATCTTTCCAAGCATGTCCATGCACGTACTAAGAGAGGACGTGGATAACTCTTTGGTATGGCATTAGATAAGGATGTAGTGCAATTGGGTAGACAGATGCATGACTTGACACTGGCCGCTAAAGCCAATAATAGATTAATCATGCATGTGTATAAACAGTTAGATGAGTTCACTAACAAAGCTAACGAGATAAATAGGACTACCAACCATCTAGTAGAGCTTGTGAACAACATCTAAATTAATCTACTAACCCTTGTTAACTTGGTGTTATTCGCTGAGTACTTACATGCTCTCGACGAGTCAACCACTGCTTTGGAGAAGCTAGCAACCAATATGGTGGACGGCTTAATCGATGCAAGTTTGAACAGGGTTAATGCTTTATTGCTGCCTACTAATATATTAACAAATGCACTTGATATAGCGATGTGGAAGCATGGACTTATGCCACTCTTTGATCTGAGTCAACTGGAATATTATTACCCATTGTTAGAGGCCCAGTTGACCCATGAAGGCATCCTTATACTGGTACCTATGAGGAATGCTGTAACATACCAGGCATGGCGGTTCATTTCCTTCCCTTTTGCTACTGCTAATAATACACTTGTTATTATTGAAGAGGGTCCAGAGGTGCTGGTTGTCTCAGATGACAAGAAATATGTAGCAGAAACGACTGTGGATGAATTTGAGAAGCGTAAGGCCTCATTTCTTGATCTCCATGTATGTCCTGCTTTGCATTTTGTCTTCGTACCATTAAAGGTAGAGGAGCGTAAGAGGGCTTTGTTGGACACAAATACTTCCTCTGCTCTGCAATGTTGCACCTTCCAACCCATTCAATTGAAGTCAGTTTTCCATGCTCATATTCATGCGAAACAGTACTTTTACTTTCCTGAGACAGAGGATGTAACTGTGATTTGTGCCTCGCGGAATCAATTCCTTACAGTAAAGGGGTCTATGTTGCACCTGATTTTTGTGAGTTACACAGTAAAGAGATAGCAGTTCTGCCTAGCAAGCATCATCTAGCTTTGACAGTGAACTTCTCATCCCAGTTACGACCCTTTTTACCTTCATTCAATGTTACTTCCTTGAATGTGAACAGGCTGTCTCATGTATTAAAGGAGTTTACCTTCCTCTTCCACCTGAACAGGACTGATTTAGAGCCTTATGTACTGTCCTATCTTCCTTCATACCTTTCTCGTTCCTATTTTGGTCCTGGCGTTGGTCTTCTACTTATTGTGGTCTTGTCCTGTGTTTGTGTTTTAGGCTACTATTTAAGGCGCCAATTAAGGAACCCACTGATACCATGTGTCCGTACTCGAGGATTGCAAGTGGATATTCCTGAATAGTTAGCTACCCTACACTCTGGTTAGGCTACACGGTAGTTAGGACAACAATGTCGACGAGGACGTCTATGGTGTGGCCGAGCGATGTTCTGGAGTCAACATCTTTTTCCATATGAAGTTGTAGTATCACACATTTTACATAATTTTTAAAGCTGTTTAGTCATAAATAACAGTGTGTAATGAAGTGTGAATGATGAACAACCAAATATCATTTCGCTGTTAGCTGTGGTATAGGAAGAAGGTGGATGGCAGACCACAAGGGCCACCCTGTTTCAATTATAAAATGAAGGTTAGGAGAAGTGATAAGATATCTGAATAGTGCGTAAGTGTAAAGTCCTGGGGGAACCATTTATTATGTTGGTATATGTGAATGTACTTAATACCATTTTATAGAGGTGTATAATGTGCTAGTAGAGTTGTCATTTATCTCTACTTTTTGCATAAGCCCAGAGTATATGTAATGCTCGGCACCTCACTTTTTAGCTGACCTAAGCACCGCGCCCTTGTCCGGCTCGGTGACTGTACAGCGTCAGAGAGAGATCGCTTTACAGTTATAAAGGGAGGTGGTGTCGCTCCTACATATCTCTCGGGTCGCAGTTATATTATTCTGTACCCAATAAAGAGAGATTTAATCTGCTCATTTCTGTCACCCTACGCTACCACTTGATAACAGACCAGCTTCCACCTTCTCGTGGCAGAGGACCTTTGGTGGGAAGTGTCGGGCGTGACGGCGAGTGGCTGACGTGTACTACAGACAGTGTCGTCGATCCAACACGGTGGTCTAGTTATACTACACAGCAGAACACTTAATATGTAGTCAACTGCTACTCCATAACGGCTACATTAAATTGTTTGGCCAGCAGTGCGACGATACATTTTATTGGTGCTAGCGGTGGTACGATATTTAGTGCTAGCCGTGTACCGATACACAAGCCGTCACTCAAAAATTATATATTGCACAAAAAGCCATTAATTAAAACAGCTTCATCCGAAAAAAAATAATATACATGAAAGGAGTTAAAAATTTTGGGTAAAAATAAAACAAAAACAAAAAATAATGTTTGCGTTTGATCATGTGACCGTGTTAGGGAAGAACAATATATTACGGAGAGAGAGAGAGAGAGAGAGAGAGAGTGTGTTACATAAATACGCGTTATAAAGAACTTAGTTTTTTCTGTTCAATGAAGAGAGAGAGACAGGTACTGAATGTCTCAATTTACTAACCACTTAATTTAATAATTCATCATATACTTCTTTTTCGTCTCAAGTTCCCCTCAAACCATGGAGGAGGAGGAGGACGACGACGACGACGACGACGATAGGCACGACGGTGGTGATGATGATGATGAAAACGAGGGCAAAGCTATGAAGTAAAAAAACGTAGGATGAAAAGTAACGAGAAGGATAATAAAAATGAAAACAACTTGCTAAATGAGAGGAAGAACGGAAGGTTAAAAAGAGAGAGAGAGAGAGAGAGAGAGAGTGTGTGTTAAGTGAATGAAATCTACTGTACGGACTTGGAACATACAGTACAATTCCTAAGTTGTTAAATTGTTCCGACAACTGACGTTAAAATAAGATTGCCGGCCCGAGAGAGAGAGAGAGGTAAATATGTACCGTCTGTCACATGCATTATCTTACCTCAACTAAATGGATCTCCAGGCATATCCCTACTAAGTAACGACCCCTAGTCCCACTCCACACCACCCTCCTTCATATCCTCTGTCCTTCGGTCTTGGTGTTCCTCTCCCTCTCCTTCTAACCACCTCTATGAATTATTCTCCTAGCCGGTCTCTCATTTCCTCTTCATGTTGTGTGGTGCTGGTTAGAGAAGGTCCTGATGTTAGTGTAATATGCAAAATAAATCGCTAAAGAAGAGGTGTTAAATAGAGGTTTCCAGCAGTTTTAATATCACATCTCTCTTCATTCCACTTTAATTCTACTTTCTACATCTACGGAGACATCGTATTTCCTCGAAGTTCTCCATAGCATTCGGGTATCATGGAAGCAGTAACGCTCTCCCTCTCTTTTTCACGCGATGACACCGAATTTAACCCTAGCTCTGTACCTTAACCAGTTCGGTGTAACGCGTGTTTGTGAATACACCGAAAGAATCATCCCATCCAAACAAAGCACGCACAATATTCCCCTAAAGCCTAAATTAACCAGACTTACATTATCGACAGTTATTTTAGGGGTAGAGAGAGTTCTGTGAATTTAAAAGAAGTTCTGTGTAACCTGTGATTGGAAATAATACGAACTCTCCAACCGACACCTTCCCGCCCAAAATGTATGATAACCAACTCTTAATTTTAAGTTATTTACACAGACGATGGCACTGAATTTTACGATATTTACACAGACGATGGCACTGAATTTTACGATATTTACACAGACGATGGCACGAATTTTATGTTGTTTACACAGACGATGGGACTGAATTTTATGTTATTTACACAGACGATGGGACTGAATTTTACGTTATTTACACAGACGATGGGACTGAATTTTACGTTATTTACACAGACGATGGGACTGAATTTTATGTTATTTACACAGACGATGGGACTTGATTTTACGCTATTTACGATGGCACTGAATTTAACTCGTACTGCGTGATTTTGTCGGGGAATAATTGATATCTCACTCCCAAGTCCCTTTCTCGCCTGCTGTTTTGCTCATACGCCAGGCCCCGCCACCCACCTCGTACGCGTAGGTGCTGCCATCTGTTGCCCCGGCCGCCACTCACTCCAGCGATCGGTACAAAATATCAGCTTTGCAACTTACATGGAAGTCCCGCATCGCTCTCCACTGCTGATTCGCGAGTTTATACACCTGGATTTATTTTCCAATGAAATCTATACTGCAGCTGGTCAGAAAATGTGCATAAAGCTCCCCGTCTCCCCCTACCCCGGGAACAGCTGGTAATTGGCCCGATAGCTGTCGCTCTCTGCAGCCTACTCTACGGAATGTGTGTTTATTGTGCTACTGTTCCTTGGTGATGGGGAATGCAATTAATAATAACGCAGCGTGGGATAGACCAGCGGTTCTTACGCTTTCTGCCGATGTTACCCCCTTTGCACACCAAGAAAGGCTATTCTCTTCTGTTGGCCTTGGCTGTTGCTGCCCCCATGCTATTTAAAAAAAAAAAAAACATTGGTACTGGTAATATATTTTCCACGTAATGATAGGCTACAAGCTAAAGAAAAGTCAGTAGATGGTTTTCAACTATATTAAATTAGGTGTTTTCAGAACATACACTTGGTTTGAATGGTGTGATGGGCATTTTTCTTTAATCAGTTTGTCTATTCGTGGCTCGGAGGCAATACGCATCGCATATGAGTCAAAAATCATCCTGCCTTTGCCCTCCCATTTTTTTTTTTTTTATACCAGAAAATACTTCACGGTGATTGATTTTTTTGTAGCTGCAATAGGCATCAGGCTCCTGTGTGTTCACAACGATACAATGCTGCAGTCTTTACCATACTTTATCCAAAGAGTAGCTTCTGCTCATTATAATGTTTTCTGTTGTCTTAGGAAAAGACAGAGAAAAGTCGTCGGGCAAAGTTTTACCGATATTTTTTTATAACAGAACAGAGGAAGAAAAACCAAATTAAAAACATAATCCATACACCAGTTGGAATGGCGTCCTCCATTCATAAAATTTCTAACAGTTGGACTTGAACAGCTGTAGGTTGAAGTTTGGGGGGGAACGACCTCTTTAAAGGCAAAATTACCCCTTTGAAGGTAATTACCCCCGGGATAAGAACCACTGGGTCAGACGAATGTTTTGTGGCTTGATTGACCTGCATGAAAATAAAATAATAATGTTACCCGCACAACATCACATTCTTGGCTGCAAAGTAGGCTGTAGGACCGCTTCTTTACTAGTTTTATTTTTTATTTATTTTTTACTACATTTAGTTTTATTTAATATTCCCGTTTGCGATATTTTTGTATACTCGATATTATAAAGCTTTAAATGTATACTGTAATAATAATGTTATCTGAATGAAAAAATCGCTAACAGGTGACAGACAGCTTAATATTTACAAACTTAACTTCCTGGAGCTGAAGTTGGGCAGAGTCATATGTGGCTGTCTCATCATTAGCATTACCTCTCTCTCTCTCTCTCTCTCTCTCTCTCTCTCTCTCTCTCGGGTCGCTGAGCCACAGAGGGCTAACCTACCCTAACCTAGCTTCTCCTAACTGAGGGCACTGAACCTAACCTAAAGAGCCCAAGAATACCTACCTGACCAAATCCCAACCTGGGTTCTAACTTACTAAACCTAATCCTAACCTAACCTAGTCTAACCAAACATAGCCAATCAATCTAACCCACCCTACTTAACTTAGCCTGTATCTCTCCTAACCTTACCTAATCTCACCAAACATACCCTATCTTAATCTAACCCAACCTAACCTAATCTAACCTATCCTAACAACTGAAATTAACCAAACCTATCAGTAAAGATCTTGACATTGCATCAGAGTAAGGCGTGCGTTTGGAGCGGTGTGTCTTGAATCCTCAAGTACATCCATTTAGGACAAAATTCATCTTGCTAATGCTACAGTTGATTTTACCTTGCTTTATCATTATTATAATTAATAGTATTTTTGTTGTGGTAGCAATATGAGGCACACAACGAAAGACTATGAGAAAGAAGTACACATTCTGACATTCAAAAGACTGCGAAGTATGGCAGGCAAGGAACAGTACTGAGGGGGTTGTCACCTAACTTTTGCTTAAGACTGTACATGCAAAATCTATGGGAAAACAACAACATACACAACAACAGCGCTGTACTAAACTTACACATTACCCACAAATAGAGCAGATGATATAACGAAAATGGATGATGGTAGACTTGCAATAAAAAAAAAAAAAAAAAACGATATTTTTTTTCATCAGCTGTGCAATACAAACAGTTATTTTTTACGGGCTACAGATGGCGTCAGGTCGTATAGCGAAATGGCATGATGGGGGATTGCAGTAATGATACCTGGTGATGATTGCAGGTTGAGATGTGGCCCTAGATAATGTAGGATTTTTTATTCCCATCCCAAAGCAAATACCGGAGGTGCATGCAACCCTCTCCTGATTTTATCTTACCCTCTCCCTCTCTCTCTCTCTCTCTCTCTCTCTCTCTCTCTCTCTCTCTCTCTCTCTCTCTCTCTCTCATATGCTTCTTCCCTGATGTTCTTTCTGTTTTGCATTAATTTCTTCTTCCTTTCTTTCTCCCTTCATCTTAATCGTCTTTCCTCCCCTTACCTCTCTCTCATACAATACTCTATCCTTCCCTCTCTATCCAGCCCCTTCTCTCTCTCTCTCTTCCCTCCCCCCCTCATTTCCCCTCCCCTCCCCTCTCCCTACCCATCACATCCCCCTCCATCATCGCTCGAGTCAGAATACATGACAGGTCCAGGGGTTTTATTTTCCTCTATTTGGCGCGCGCGCGCGCGCGCGCGTGCGTGCGTGTGTGTGTGTGTGTGTGTGTGTGTGTGTGTGTGTGTGTGTGTGTGTGTGTGTGTGTGTGTGTGTGTGTGTGTGTGTGTGTGTGTGTGTTGGTAATGCATAAGAGCAGGTCACTAGGAAAGTATATGTGAGTGAGGTGATGGAGGAGAGGGGATGAAAAGACCGAGAATGAGATGGACAGATGGGGTGAAGATTTATGAGTGAGAGTGGTGTAGGAGTGTGCATGGGTGAGGTGGAAGGGGGAGGGGAAGGAGGAGACCGAGGATGAGATGATGCGATGGGGCTGAGAGGTATATGGATGAGGGGGATATCAAATGAGATTAAGTAGCAGTGTATGTATGAGGTGGAGGGGGGAAGGGTTGGAATGATGATGATGATGATGATGATGATGATGATGATGATGATGATGATGATGATGAGGAGGAGGAGGAGGAGGAGGAGGAAGTTTTTACGATGATGGTAGTTGTGATTAAGATGATGATGATGATGATGTTTACAATGATGGTAGTTGTGATGATGATGATGATGATTACAATGATGGTAGTTGTGATGATGATGATGATGATGACTGATGAGAGTAAAGACGGATCCAGGGTGAGTAAGGAATGTGTGAAAGTAAAGAGGAAGTGAAAATAACAAGTCTATTCAGTCGATAATGATGGCAGGACACAAACTTAGTGGTGTGACAGGGAAGCATAGTATTAACAATTCTAAACTCATCTGGACGTAAACCCGGTAGACTGAAGGCTGAAATTGCATACCTGAAGCCCACCATCCATTCAGGTGATAGGGGGATGGTGAGAGGCCATTTGCATAACCAGGCAGTGGGGCCGCCTAATTATATCAGTGCCACCACGTGAAGGCGTCCCTGTCTACCACTGCGTCTGGGGTGAAGGGGATAGTAAAGTGTAATACAGCATTCCCAGTCTGGCCAGGTCCCAAGTGTGGTTCATCAGGGGGCACTACCATACTGAGTGACCCCCTTGCTGAACACAAGCACCTCTCAGCCACACACCTCACGCACCACCACGCCACCACCCTCTCAACCACACCTGCTGGGGGGACCAGTGGGATGGTGGTGGTGGTGGTGGTGGTGGTATACATACACATGAATATACAGTACATAAATACATAGATATACAAGTACATACATACATAAATGCATACACACACACAAATACAAACATACATAAACAGATACACATAAACAAACAAAAAATAAACAAATAAATAGTCAACCCATTCAGCTCAAGGACGTCATTTTTTTCATTATATTCTTAGTACCAACAAATTATTTTATTTAGCTAAAGGAGAGGTATCTTGTAGTGGTGTGTGTGTGTGTGTGTGTGTGTGTGTGTGTGTGTGTGTGTGTGTGTGTGTGTGTGTGTGTGTGTATGTATGTATGTATGTATGTAGGAAGGAAGGAATGGATGGATGGATGGACGCATGATGTATATGTACGTAGTCAGTGTGTGTGTGTGTGTGTGTGTGTGTGTGTGTGTGTGTGTTTGTGTGTGTGTGTGTGTGTGTGTGTGTGTGTGTGTGTGTGTGTGTGTGTGTGTGTGTGTGTGTGTGTGTGTGTGTGTGTGTGTGTGTGTGTGTGTGTGTGTGTGTGTGTGTGTGTGTGTGTGTGTGTGTGTGTGTGTGTGTGTGTGTGTAAGTGGGAGACAAGGAGTGGAACCAGACACCCCTATTTACCCCAAAACTCCGCAGCAAAAATTACCTTCACACTTCAAACTTTAAACTCCGCACCAGGAACTTTCCAGACCCCCCCCCAAAAAAAAAAAAAAAATCCTAAGATTGCTCATATATCTTTCCTCAAGCGTCTTATTTGTGAAGTTTTTTGAGCTCGAACTGGGTAAAGGATTGTTTGATTATAAGGTGGTGGTGGTAATAGTAGTAGTAGCAGTACTAGCAGGAAGAGGAGGAGGAGGAGGAGAAAGAGAACATGAAGCAGAAAGAGAAGGAGGACTTACTAAAGGAAAATAAGAAAGAGAGAGAGAGAGAGAGAGAGAGAGAGAGACGAACGAGGAAAGAGGGAGAGTAAGAGAATTAGTATGTAAATGAGAGAGGAAGATGGGATGAGGGGAGAGAGAGAGAATACGAATGAAGGGAGATAGGAGAAAGGAGATGAGAGAGAGAGAGAGAGAGAGAGAGAGAGAGAGAGAGAGAGAGAGAGAGAGAGAGAGAGAGAGAGAGAGAGAGAGAGAGAGAGAGAGACAGACAGACAGACAGACAGACAGACAGACGCTGAAGTAACTACCTAAGACTGTTTAAAGACACAGCAACATTAGGCCAACGAAACTGAGAAACATCGCGTGGAATAAGAAGTAAGGAATGTTAAAAGGGGTTGATCTTACGAAAAAAAAAAAAAAACTCCCGTAAGTTCAAAAATCGTCTGGTGGCAGCAAGAATATCATAATAATAATATTAATCATAATAATAATAATAATAATAATAATAATAATAATAAAAATAATAATAATAATAATAATAATATAATAATAATAATAATAATAATAATAAAGTTAATAGTTAGTCTTTCTAATCTTTAAGTTGAATGCGATCATCTGAAAGTAGGCTAATAGTAAAGGTAGTAGTAGTAGTAGTGGCAGTAGTAGTACCGTAGTAGTAGTAGTAGCAGTTGTAGTAAAGCTGCCTTTCTTCAATCCACCATCCTTTTTTCGGGGGATAGGGAGGTGGGTTAGGGACGTTTGTATAACCGGGCAGTGGAGCCGCCTGGTTATATCAGTGCCACCACGTGAAGGCGTCCCTCTTCAACGGCAAACGAACGGATCATGAATTTGGCTCTGTTATCTTTTGTCTTCTCTCAAAAGGAGGAGTCGTACGGTCTTCTGGCCTTTGGTTTCTTCTTCCTTGCATTAAAACAACAAGAATAAGGAAAGACAGCCTCGTACTGAAGGGGTAGACAATATGATAGAGAATAAGACCGCTAATGACTATGATGACGTCATTAACTAGTTAGTGGTGGTAACTACCTGTAATTAACGGGCTTAACTTAGGAGCAAGGTGTGGATTGGAGGAGGAGGAAGAGGAGAGGAGGAGGAGGAGGAGATATGAAGAAAAGTAAGACAAAGAAAAAGACTGAACGAAAAAGAAAGAATAAGGTGAGGAAAAAAGGACAAAAGAAAAAGAAAAAAGAATGAAGAGAAAAAAACGAAAAAAAAGAAAAAAGAAGCTGATGATGATGATGATGAAGAGGAGAAGGAGGAAGAGGAGGAGGAAGAGGAAGTGGGAGGAGGAGATTGAGAGCTAGGGAGAGAGAATTGAATTTCCTTCTCATGCAAGCAGAGGAAAGCCACTGGTGAATGGAGAGGAGAGGAGGAAGGAGGGGAAGAAGGAGGAGGAGAAGGAAGAAGGGGAAGAGGGCGGAGGAGGAGGAAAGAGGGGAAGAGGGAGAAGGAGGAGAAGGAAGGGATGACGAAGGAGTGAAGGACAAGGGAAAGGTAAATGGGTAGACGAAGAGGAGGAAGGAAGTAAAGAGGAGGGGTGAGAGAGAGAGAGAGAGAGAGAGAGAGAGAGAGAGAGAGAAGACGAAAATAAAGAAAGGAAGAGATAAAGATAAATGAGGAAATAGCAGGAAAGAGCCAGGAAAGAAGAAAAAGAGGAGAAAGAGAAAAGGGAAAGTGAAAAGAGAACAGAAAAGGAGGGAGAAAGAGGAAAGGTAGGTAGGAGAAGGGGAGGACTGAGAATAAAGAAGAATAGACAAGGAAGAGGGAAGAAGGAAGAAGACAGGGAAGAAAGATAACAAGACGAAGGAATGAGTGAAGGAAAACCTCACACGAATGGAGAGGAAGAAGGAAAGGGTCGAGAAGGAAGGAAGGAAGGACGGAAGGAAGAAAGGAAGGACGGAAGGAAGAAAGGAAGGACGGAAGGAAGAAAGGAAGGACGGAAGGAAGGAAGGAAGGGAGAAGAAAGAACAGTGAGTAATGGAATGAGAGGAGGGGGGTGGGAAGGAGAGGAGGGGAGGGAAGACGGAGGAAGACGAGAAGGAAAGGGGAGAGGAAGTGGGATACAAGATGAAGGAAAGGAAGAAGAGAAGAGAGGAAGAACACGAAGACATGCAAGTAGGAGAGAGAGAGAGAGAGAGAGAGAGAGAGAGAGAGAGACAGAGACAGAGACAGAGAGAGACAGACAGACAGACAGACAGAATATTCAAAAGCTGAAGTACTGCCTTTCCTATATCTCAAAAATGGTTTCTCTGTCAAAGAAACCTGACAGACAGAGCCAGAAGAGGGAGAAATATGCGTTAGAGAGAGAGAGAGAGAGTATACGCCAGTACCAAACAACGACAATACTACTACTACTACTACTACTAATAATAATAATAATAATAATAATAATGATAATACAGGTCGAATACTTGACCAAGTTCAGTGACATTGGCCTAAGACAGATTACTTTCACACAAAATTACTTCATTCTTGCATGACCCTTAATCCTTTCAAATTAGTTCATTCTTGCTTGACCCTTAATCCTTCCACCAGTGTCTGACCTGACCTTCCCCAGTGACCATGACCTTCCCTGTGACCCTGACCTGATAACGTATCCTCAAAACCGAATCTCTTTATCCTTGCCTGACCCTCAACCCTTCCACAAAGTTTAGTCTACATCGGATAAAAAATACACAAGTTGACCTCGCCACGTGACCTTGGCGTTTGACCTATTGTTCTATGAAAGGGTCACCCAAAACCCTTGGGTGACCCCTAACTCATCCACCAAGCTTATTCAAAACAGTTCATAGTTGTAATAGTTATTTTGTTAACAAGCACACACACACACACACACACACACACACACACACACACACACACACACACACACACTGCTCATAGCCTAAAACCCGCCCTTGCTCCGGAAGACGCGGGTATAATAACAGGAAACGAAGCTGAAGGGACTGAACAGGGAGGCTGCCAGAGATCGAGCAGCATGGAGAGCCGCCATTAAGTGACGAAGGCCGACGCATCAAGCATGGTGGAGCCTTTATAAACGAAACGAAACGAAACGAAGCCTGTCAGAACTGCATATGGCTGCAATAGTAATAATGTTGTTCCAGGTTTGTCTGTAATGTGAACCCAGTGGACTGCAGGCTGAAGTTACCTTTCTCATCCTTGTCTCAGGTAATTGACAGGGAGATAAAGTTACCCTCCCAATAATTCTCTCACGTGAATGATAGGGACATGATAGACGTGTGTATAGCCGGGCGGGGGATCTGCTTAGTTATATCAGTGCCACCACCTGCAGGCGACCCTCTCCAACATGGATGTGGTTGCAGTAAAATATATACATTTATTTCGGGAGGGAGAGTGTGGATGTGACAGTGTCGAGAAAGTATGGTACAGCCAAAAGTATTTTCAATTCCTGGGGCAGTAAAGGCGAGATTGGACGGACAGACGGAGGAGGAATTTGGTTGGAAAAAAGGTTTGGTAGGAAAGAAGGAAAATGAAGAGTAAGGGAAAAAGTACTGGAGAGAAAATGAAATGCTTAAGGAGAATAAATGAAAAAAATATCAACGTTGGAAACAGAGAGAGAGAGAGAGAGAGAGAGAGAGTGGAAAAAGAGGGCAAAATGAAATGAATAAATGGATGAGAAATATCGAGAAAATAAATCACTGAATGGCAGGTGAAATGGAGAGAACAATAATGAATAAATGAGAGAGAGAGAGAGAGAGAGAGAGAGAGACAGAGACAGACAGACAGACAGAATGAATGAATGAATGAATAAATGAATGAGGAATGAAGTGTAAAAGGAAGGAAAAAAAAGCCAAAAGAAACTGGAATACGGAGACAAAATTTACAAATTTATGACAAAAAAAATAAATGAGAGAAATGAGAATAAACGAGGGGGGGAGGAGGAGGAGGAAGAGGAAGAGAAGGAGGAAGTGGAGGAGGGGAAGGGGGAGGAGAAGAAGGAGCAGGGAGGAGGAGAAAGATGAATACAGGCAGAGGAAGATGGAAGGATGGGAGGGAGGTGAATAAATGAATAACATGAATAGGGAAACAAAAGACTGGATGATTGGATGAATAATCGAGTGACG
Organism: Coenobita brevimanus; assembly: GCF_032717465.1. Taxonomy (NCBI): domain Eukaryota; kingdom Metazoa; phylum Arthropoda; class Malacostraca; order Decapoda; family Coenobitidae; genus Coenobita; species Coenobita brevimanus. Next base: position 14,386,615 of record NC_136995.1, read on the forward strand.
AACCGCCTGTATAAGCAACGACACTGATGTATAACCCGGATGGAGGACGCAGTGAAGAATGAAGAACAGGAAAACTAAAAATAGCAAAAAAATGGGAATGAGAAATAGGGAAGCAGGAAAAAATAAAAAATAAATGTGAAATATGGCAAAAAATTAAAAAATAAATTGAAAAATAGGGAAGTAGGAAAATGAAAAATACGAATAGGACATCTAAAATCAGGAAAAGGGAAAATACTAATAAATAAATAAATAAATAAATAAAATAGTAGAATGCAAAGTACGTAATTATAAAAAATAAAATCAAAATCGAATGTAAAATATGGGAAGGAAAACATAAATAACGGAAAAAAAAACTGATGGAAACGGCACTGTACGGAATAATGATAAAAATTACGATTAAAAAAAACTCAATACAGAAAGAAAAGAGAAAATATTTAAAATGGAACGCGGAATAAGGAAGCAGAAAACTAAATTACCTGCCTGGAGGAAGAAGAAAAATAATTTACACGAAAATAAATTATGTGACAAAATTAATGATATGGAAATGTGAAAGAAAACAGAGTTAAGAGTAGAGAAAGTGTAAAGAAAAAAAGGGGGGGGGGACAAAAAAAAGGGGTACAAGTAAAAACAGAAATTAGACAAATGAAATGATAATTATGGAAAAAAAAAAGTAAATAGCAAGAAAGAGAGAGAGAGAAATGTTGGAGTAGTTGAGGCAGCTTCGAGGCACGAAATTGTGTATTTCAGCCTCTGTTTACACACACACACACACACACACACACACACACACACACACACACACAACAGAGAGAAAGAGATAGATACACAGATAAATACCACACTTTAATATATTTTTTGCTCTTTGACACACACACACACACACACACACACACACACACACACACACACACACACACACACACACACACACACGACAACCATTCTCAAAAGTTTTATCATTTGTCAAGGAAAGAGAAGGAAGGAAAAGAGAAAGAAGGGAAGTGGGAGTACGAAGGAGGGAGTGAAAGGAGGTGGAAAGGAGTACCGGTACGAAAGGGGAGCAGGGGGAGAGAATGAGGGGGGGAAAAGTGAGGAGATGGGGGAGAATGGAGGAGATAGGGGAGGGAGGAGAGGAAGGGGGATGGTGAGAAAAGAGGGGAGAAAAGGATGAAGGATGGGGGAAGAAGAAGAGCTTGAGAGAGAGAGAGAGAGAGAGAGAGAGAGAGAGAGAGAGGGGGGGGGATATAAGAAACACAATAGGAGGTAAGGGAGATGGAGGAGAGAGAGATGAAAAAGGGATGAGTTGTGGAGGAAGAAGGAAAAGTTAAAAGAGAATATGAGCGGAGGAGGAGGAGGAGGAGAAGCAGGAGGAGGAGGATTACACACAGGGTTATCTGTGCAGATCCTAATCTGTGCTTACTGTATATTACCTCTTTTGCTTTGGGTAAATCGAAAAACGTATAATGACGTGACGTGACGCTATGTTAAGTTTACGGGGTGTCCTGTAGACACGAGGGGACTGCACAGGAGGAGGAGGAGGATCAGGAGGAGGAGCAGGAGAAGAAGGAGGAGGAGGGAAGGGAAAGAACAAAGGGAGGAGAAACGAAGGAGACTGAGTGGCAAAGACGTGAAAATGAGAAGTGTGCAAAGTAACACCACCACCACCACTACTACTACTACTACAACCCTTTCTACTACTACTTAACACGTCCATTACCAGTCATACTATCTACTACCACACGACCTACCACAATCCCTACCACACTCTTAATCTTTCACATTTTTGTTACCACACCATCACCACCACTCACATCACTACCACACCACCATTCACCATACCCCCACACTACCACACCCACTACCACACCCCGAAGAAACAAGATAGGTGAAGCCATCCATAACGTAACCCGGATCAAGGCGACACTAATTCCGGCTCAGCATTCCTCCCTATTCCCCTACACAAACAGGCTTTAAAATACATGGTGGGAGGGGGAAATATTATGCTAGTCACGAAGAAGTGCTAGGAAACGATACTTCCACTGTAGGGGGGTTGTGGATGGCGATTAATGCTATACTCTTTTCACTTCAACTTGGCCAAAAATTTTAATCTCTCCATCTTGAATACTCAGTTGTAAAGACAGATTAACATTAGAATATTATGTTAATCACGAAGAGGTGCTAGGAAAAGATGTACATGCACTAATTTCTTCGTTACAAACGTCTTAAGTCATACACAATATAGCAAAATATAAAAAGTAATTGAAGAGTAATAACTGTATCAGAGAGGGGAACAGCTTGAGATAATAGATAAATAGATATACAGGTAGTTAAAGAGACAGATAGACAGACAGATAGACAGACACACAGGTAGAGGCACAGAGCCAGAGACTGATTAATTGACAGACAGGCAAACAGACAGATTAACAGATGGACAGCAGACAGATACGGTATATAGACAGACAGATATACACACAAAGATGAAGTGACAGAAACAGATAGTCTATAGAGACAAAAACATATATACAGACATATGAAGAGACAGACAATGAGACAGCTATATAGACAGACATATTAACACACAGATGAAGAGACAGATGGATAGATATATAGAGACAAACACAGACAGACAGACAGATATATAGATAAACAGACAAAAAAACAGACAGAAAGACAGATATATATAGACATACAGACAAACAAAGACAGATGAAGAGACAGATTGACAGACAGACAGATATACACAGATAGATCAAGAGACAAACACAGAGACAGACAGACATTTTCGTAGACAGAAGAAACTCTTAGGCAGAAAGTCGCCAAAAGTTGTATAACTCTAACCTTTCCAAAGAGACCAGGCGAAAAAAAAAAAAAAAGTAAAAAATCAATACCCAATTATTCCTAGCTGGCTGAACACAGTATGGCTCATAAACAGGGGCTCACAGTAAGCGGGGAACACACACACACACAAGAACACCTGCTAAACATAGAAACAAACACACAAGACAAAAACACAGATAAAACACACACACACACACACAGACACACACACACACACACACACACACACACACACACTCCAAACACACAGAAGCCAATGTGTGACAAATACAGTCTTAGGTACCGGCTTAAGGGCTCATAAAGCAGAGAAGACAAAGCAGACAGGCAGGAGGAGGAGGAGGAGGAGGGGGGGAAGAGAAGTGACAAAACAGAAGGGCAAACAATATCAAACACACACACACACACACACACACACACACACACACACACACACACACACACACACACAGAAGCCACGCATAGGCAGTGAGTGAGAAGGCTAACAAAAGAAACAAATGAAATGCAAAGTGGGTAAGCAAGATAGGCAGGTAGGCAGGGCGGAAGAGGTGAGGCAGAGAGGCGAGGAGGTAGGCAGGAAGACAGGCAGGAAGGCAGGGAATAAGAAAAGAAGGATGATGAACAGGCAGATGTAATGGAAGACAGGAAGACAGGGAGGGAGGAGAAAATCAAGGAGGATAGGCAGGCAGGATTGGAGATAGGCAGGAAGATAAGCAGGAAGGTACGCAGGCAGGGAGTAAGAGAAGAAAGATGACAGGCAAGCAAAAAGGAAGGAAAGAATACAGCTTAATATGTAAGTAGGTACGTACGTAGGTAAAAAGAGAGAAAGAAAAAGAAAGATAGACAGGTAGGTAGGTAGCAAGGTAGGAAAACAGACAAGTAGGCAGACAGGAAGAGAGACAGGCAGGCAGACAGACTGGCAGAAGACTGACATGCAAACAAGGAGGCCTGAAGGCAGGGAGGGGATGTGTCTGCATGGGAGATGAGCTCGCGAAGGGAGCTCTCTCTCTCTCTCTCTCTCTCTCTCTCTCTCTCTCTCTCTCTCTCTCTCTCTCTCTCTCTCTTTTATTCCTAACATCAAACGATTTCTTTCAGTGTAATAATACGTCACCAGATACAAGAGATTAAGCAGTTCAATCTCATCTTAAGAGATTAACAACGTCTCATCTTAAACTCTCAATCGTAGGCAACCTGTCCAATTCCTTACAGAAAACGGAGAGTGGCAGGAATGAAGACGGGTGACTGCAATAAATTCTCCCCAAACCTTCTCACGTATATCAACCTTATAAATTGGTCAGCCTACTCTCTCCCCCCTCGGATATTTCTTCAGCAATACAGCCCAAGTTTTGATGACTTCCTCTTCAGTACGAGGACGCCATTTCTTCTTATCATTGACACCATTTTCTTTATCCCTTAAATTACTAAATAACATTTTTGTCTTATTCTTTCCCCCTCCATCCGATTTCATTCAGCACGGGGGAGACTATTGTATAAGTACATTTAACCAACTTTTTTTTTTCTCCACTGTCTCCTAAGCAGAATAAAACCGTCTGGAGATAGCATAAATGAAGTACTATAAATACGTTCTTGGACAGAATAGATTAAGATTAAGGAATTTCTGTACTGAAGGGGTTGGCAATGTATCCTTACTTATCAAAATCGTGGCTAATTTTAATAAACCAGTGTCCTCGGGCTTGAGAGAAAACGGAGGATGGCGAGAATGAAGACTGGTGACTGAAATAAATCCCCCACAATCTCTTCGCGTATATTAACCCTGTAACTTACTCAGTTTTGCCCCCCCCCCCCCCGACGCATATTCCCCACCAACGCAGCCCCCCCACCCCTCCTCCCTGAACAGATTATTGGGAAACAGATTGCGGTAGTAAATATCAGGCTGGTTGCTGGCTGGATGGAGGATACACCGAAGTCCGTACGCATGCGTCAACGTTTTTATTACCAGAGAGAGAGACAGACAGACAGACAGAGACAGAGAGACTTATAACCAAGACAAATGATACCAGTTATTCATTTTTTCAGCTCTCATTTCTTCTCCATACTGCAGTACGGCCTTGAATACGAGCCCTGGGGTGTGTGGGGGGGGGGGGCTAGGTTTACAATGGAAAAGTGGAGAGGATGGGTGGGACTTGAGTGTATATATGTTGTGACGTGGAAGGGTAGATTGAGATGGTCTGAGCATGCGGAGAGGATGGGGGATGACAACTGGATGCAAAAAGTAAGATGTGTCAACGTCGGCGGTTGAGCTGCGAGAGGCAGACCAAAGATGACGTGGGATGAGGTCATGGAGTATGACCTCAGGGATAAGGGACTGTATAGGGAGGTTGCCAGAGATCGAGCAACATGGAAAGCCGCCATTAAGTAACCACGGCCGAAGCATGCAAGCATGTTGGCGCCTTTACAAAAGAAACGAAACGAAGCGAAACCGTACATTTTGCATATACTGTCCCCCCCACCCACTCTCTCTCTCTCTCTCTCTCTCTCTCTCTCTCTCTCTCTCTCTCTCTCTCCTGCACCAGTTTCTTTTGTTCCTCTTTTATATATATATATATATATATATATATATATATATATATATATATATATATATATAGCTAACTCTTCTTCCATCTCTCTCTCTCTGCTTCTGTGCCTTGCCTACATTCAATCCTTTAAAAATCCTACACATTTTCCTCCTCCCTCTCTTCTGTCTCCCTCATTTCTCTGTTTAAAATTACTTCTTAATTACTAAAAGATATGACAGTATTTCTTATGCTGTCACTAAGCTATGGGAAGTAGGCTACGAAATCACGAAAAAGATGAAGCGCTAAAGTTGTGAACAAGTTAATGAAGGCTTTAACTCCTCAAATTAGAAACATCTCTTCTAAGCTAAATAAAATCTTGAGTTATAAAAATAAATACAAATACCTCGTAGTGAAGGGGTATGGCATTATGTAACTGCAAAACAAAGCAAAACACTAAATAAAGAAAACTAGCATAATCAAGGTAGGCAATTAATTATGTATATAAAAATAAGAAAACCAATACAAAAATCAAGCCTGCACAATGCACGCTGGCCATCCACGGTCTACCTCAATGCAGACTAATTAGAAGAATGTCATTAACCACATCTATTGTTTCCCAGTCGCCATAATTACATCACGGAAGCCATTAAGGGCAATTTACGTGCGCAATTCCCGGTTTGTTAATTAGGGCCGAGGCAGTTATGATGGAGAAATGGACGATATTGTGCGTAATAGAAGAGACAAATTTACCAACAAATTTACCAAGCATTGTGAGCTGTGTGATGTTTGCAAACCGCATGTAAGCCTGGGGAAAAAATTAACACATCTCCCAAAAGAAATACTGATATTCTGAGTGCCTTAAAATTTACGGAATAATGAAATAATGTGGAACACTAAACAAAAATTGCGAAGAACAGCAATTTTGTGTATGAGAAATGGAACACAATATATCGTTTGAATATTATATGGTGCCCCAAATCTAGTCACATCACCACAAACCGAGTCTGTTAAATAAAAAAATATGTTGCTCAGTAGGTTATGTGGTAAAATATACGGTATAACACCTGTGGATATTTGAGTATAAAAAGACTTTGTGATTAGTAATATTCGAGCAAATCACACAATCCTGAGAATATTGCCCATAGCTGTCCTACATCTTCACCAACATTTCTAATAATACACAAAGCGAAATATCGAAACACACACACACACACACACACACACACACACACACACACACACACACACACACACACACAACCTTTTTTACACACACATACACACAATGACACATTGCTTAACTAGTTAGCAACAATGACTATACAGGTACAGGTTAGTCAGAATAACAGGACCTTTCCACTGAAGTATGCTTGTTAGCTGAATATTTGTTAGGTGGCAAAACTAAAAACAAAACAAGGCATTATCTCGTCGAATGTTTGTTCTCAAAATTAAACAGAAAACAAGGTAGGCTACTCTCAACACCATCCATTAGGCTGTTTGTGCGCTAGTTTATTATGCAGGTATCAAATGAAATAAAATGCGCATGGGTTTGTTTGGATGGAATTATAAAAAAGGGGGGAAAAAACGAACCATAATTCTGTAACGATGAATAGCACTTAACACTCAACACAGCACTCAGCACTTAACACAGAACTCAGCACTTAACACAGCACTCAGCACTTAACACAGAACTCAGCACTTAACACAGCACTCAACACAACTCAACACAGCACTTACACTTAGTACTAAACACAGCACTCATACTTAACAGCAATCAGCACTTAACAGCACTGCGGTAACACTCAACACAGCATTTAATAGCATTCACCACAGCACTCAGCACTTAACACCACTCAACACAGCACTTAACACTTAGTACTAATTTACTAAACACAGCACTCAGCACTCAACACAGCACTCAGCACTTAACACAGCGTCCAATTAGTGAAAAACCCATTGAATGACAATAACTATTCAAAATAGTAACCATCTGTGTGCAGGAAATGATACAACTGAACACAACCCTATTTCAACACAAAGGTAAAAGTGAACACTATCTCTTTCAGTACAAAGATAAAACTAAACACTATTTCAACGAAGATAAATCTGAACACTATATATTTCAACGCAGATAAAACTGAACACTATTTCAACGCAGATAAAATTGAACACTATTTCAACGCAAAGATACAACTGAACATTTTCAACGCAAAGATAAAACTAGTGAACACTATTTCAACGCAAAGATAACACTGAACACTATTTCAACGCAAAGATAACAACTATTTCTAAGCAAATAAAACAACACTTTCAACGCAGATACAACTGAACACTACTTCAACGCGAAGATAAGCTGAACACTACCTATTTCAACGCAAAGATAAAACTGAACACTATTTCAACGCTTTACACCTGGAAAAAATATCACTGGGGCGTTCTGGCTGACTTAGAGGACATTAGCACCTCTTCCTTTGCGATTTATTTTGGTATTAACATTAAAATTCTCTTCTCTTAATATTCACAAGGTTTTATATACACACTAATTTTATCTTGCCTATTATTTTTATCTTTAATATCCACAGAGTCTGCCTAACTACCAAGCAAGATGATAATACGGCAAAATTAGCAAAATAATTCGCTTCGAGGAATATCTCTTGGTAAAAATAACAAGAGGATAATCAGGCAAAATATGCAAAAGTTCGCTCACAGGAACTTCTCAAGGTAACATAAATAACAAGCACGTGGGATAATACGACACAATAAGCAAAATAATTCGCTTTAAGGAACACCTCAAGGTAATATAAATTGATAAACAGCAAGCAAGAGGAATAATACGCCACAATAAACAAAATAAATCGCTTACAGAAACATCTCAAGGTAACGTAAATATCAAGAGAATAATCAGGCGAAATAAGCAAAATAATTCGCTTACAGGAACATCTCAAGGTAACGTAAATAAGCAAGACCCCACAAGCAAAATAAAGCAAAATAATTCGCTTACAGGAATATCTCAAGGTAACATAAATAACAAGGAAGAGGATAATTATGTGTAATAAGCAGAATAATTCCCATAAAAGAACAGGTAACGTACTTAAACATTTCAAATTATCAAAGCTTGTAGCGGCCAGTCTACTAAAACTCGGTCATAAGGGCGGATCAAGCAGCATTTACAGCCACATAAATCGCCCTCATTAAGCTTGTAATTAAGGACCATTATCGCCCGTGATACAGATCCCAACAAACAATACAAGCAGAAGACTAGTATATGCTACAATCAATTCTGGAAGGAGGTGGTGGCGACCATCATCCACTCATTTGATGTAGTGCTGACTGCTTCTTCCTTCACCTTTATAATTCTTTTTCTGTCTGCCCTCCTTCTTCCTGTTTCTCCCATCTTTCCTGTCACCTTTTATTACTCTTATTTCCTCGTCAAGTGGCAATACATTGAGTGACAAGCCTAATGGTTTCCGGTAAGCCAGCAAACCATTTACAACGCTGGGTGGTAATCATATGACGAACTCACAAGTGTTCCCTATGTCAAAAAGTGGGTTGGCGAAGGGTTAGTGCCTCTCACCACAAAACAACTCAAAGACAAATGGCCAGTCCGAAAGTAGTTAAATTTGATAGACTAAATTACCCTGCCAACTCGATAGGAAAAATGAGAGAGCACGTGGAGTATTGGCCATGTACTTAAATGCAGTTTATCTTTTTTTTTTTTTTTCATAGTTTCATTTGCAATAAAACGATAATTTGATCTGGTTATTTTGTCAATAAACTTGCGCGTGTAAATTATTGGACGATAATTCCAGGATTATATCTCCATGCTTGCTCTTCCTTGTAATCGTATCAACATTATCTGCTGTAATTCTTTTCGGCATACTTTCAAACTAACTCGTTTCGGGTGATTAAATTTAAGCATCCATATAAGCCGGCATCACAGGCAGACTCCATTTCACTCGCTTACTAATTATCTGTTCATTTAATAGCAGTCTAATCAAAATCATCACTACAAGATTTAAATTAACTTACCTTTCTCGATGATAGGCGGAAATAGGCACAATGTCGACGAGGGTAGAGGGGATTGATGGCTGGCTAGGGGGAAGGGAGGAGGGAGGCGAGTGACGGAAAGCATGTCAATTAAACGTCACCATTTTTCACTTTACCACATATCACGACCACTCCACGTCACCCTCATACGTCCACGGGGGCTTTGTGCGTCTTCGGTTAGCGTCTAAGTAACGTTCGGATCTCTGATGGCGGAAATATTGTTCATATTAAGTCGATAACACTCGCGCACTCGGAGATAATTAACACTCGAGCAGCGACTTTCCTTCCCTCTCAGCCTCGTAGGACACTTTGTTGATACATACACTCTACAATTATGTATAGATAGTGGCAACGTTCATGTACAGGTGTTTAAGAGTGAAATTATGCAAACAAAAATAGCTAAAGGCGAGTATTAAGTTATTACTACTTGAAAACATTATGAAATAGATTCATGAAATGTTTATACGTTGCGTAAGAAGTGCACGAATAATTTTCCGTGACCATTGCCAATCTCGATATTCGTCGGTTCGTCAGGGCATTCGACAAACCATGTAATGTGAGAAAAAAAATAAACGTAACAGTATTATTGTAATATTTAGAGGTAGTATTTACGTAATTCAATAGTTTTTAATATAAGTTTGGCTTGTAGATACGGCTGATGAATCAAAACAACCGTTACTTGATATTTGAAATGTCGCTTCGCAAGAATTCGCCCACTACAACCGTGCCAGACGTAAAAAGAAAAAAAAAATGCAATGATTTCAAGGGTAATAATGTCGATTGAGGCTTCAATTTAATATACCCGGAACGCAATAACCGGGAAACAGAAATCACGAGTCACTTCATTCAAGGTTTTTATAGACGGTTAATTCAATTTGCTTAACCGGTTGGGGCTTAGCGGACGAACGCAAATGGAGAGAAATGATGTGATGGAAGAGAGAGAGAGAGAGAGAGAGAGAGTATGAAGATGTGATGGGGATTTTCAAACATATTTCCAACCGATTAACTGATTCTCGTCTCTCTCTCTCTCCCTCGTGTATGAATAAAACATAATTTTGACATACCGGTAGCCCTAATTAACACCTCCACCTACAGATTCACTTACGTTTATCACACTTAGCAGACAGAATGAATCATATAAGGAAATACGTCACGGGATAGAAAGGGGTAAAAATGCGACCATAAATGTTTACAACGGCGCCATAATGACCCTCCCTGCCCCTGCTGCTACTGTTACTACTACTACTACTACTACTACAATTCTGTTATTTTTGTTACTACTACTACTAATGCTAATACTAATACTACAACTACTACTACAATTCTGTTATTATTGCTACTACTACTACTGCTACTACTACTACTACTACTACTACTACTACTAAAATTCTATTACTGTTGCTGCTACTACTACTATCCTACTACAACTGCTACTTCCCTGCTTTTTTCAACTACCTTTACTACTACTGCTACTACTACTACCGTTACTACTACTACCACTGTACTTTCATAACACCACTCAGAAACAAACTTACGCATTTCTTAAGCTCTTCAGTACCATAACACTTTCAATCCTACAATCTCAACGGTTTTAGTTAATTCATATTTATTTTGAACTGGGGGGGGTTGATATATGGCTCACCCCTTCACTACGATGCTGTATAGTCTGTTTATAGTAGCCTGGCAAACACCTTAACCCCAGCCAGGTCTGTAGATGGCCAGGTGTAGTTAGTGTGGAGGCTCGATTTGACTAGTAACCAAGGAGACTCATTTTTCAACATCCCAGCATCCTTCCAAAATAAATCAGTCTCCCTTTTCATTTTTCCCTTGTTCCTTTTCCTCCTCGTAGGTCCTCGTCATTATTTCCTCTTCCTTCTTTCCCTCCTCCAGCTCTCAGACCTCCTCTCCTCTTCATCTTCCTCTTCCTCTTTTTCTTCATTCTCTTCCTCCTCCTCCTCCTCCCCCTCTTCCACTTCTCCTCCTCATGTTCCTCCTCCTCCTCCTCCTCTTCCACTTCCTCCTCCTCTTCTTCTTCCTCTTCCTCCTCCTCCTCCTCTTCTCCAGCTAATGGTTATTACACATTACCCTCCCACCAGTTCACCCTCTTTGCATTGATCAAGTGGCTTACCCCCTCCCCTCTCTTTCTCTTTCAGTAGCAATTACCTTAGAGAGAGAGAGAGAGAGAGAGAGAGAGAGAGAGAGAGAGAGAGAGAGAGAGAGAGAGAGAGTAATGACTAATCTGTAAGATGGTGCAGCTCTGTGGGCCGTATCTTTCAACTGCACTTTCATACTGCTATGTGTGTGTGTGTGTGTGTGTGTGTGTGTGTGTGTGTGTGTGTGTGTGTGTGTGTGTGTTGGAGTGACGTGAATTTGTAGGCACATGAATATAGGCTTGTAAAAATAAATGTGTGTGTGTGTGTGTGTGTGTGTGTGTGTGTGTGTGTGTGTGTGTGTGTGTGTGTGTGTGTGTGTGTGTGTGTGTGTGTATTGGAGTGACGTGAATATGTAGGCACATGAATACAGGCTTGTAAAAATAAATGTGTGTGTGTGTGTGTGTGTGTGTCAAGGCCTCGTGTCTACCTAAAGTGGCCCTGGCAGGAACCAAGGTCTCCTTGGACCTTGGCAGGAACACTACCCCCGAGTGGTGTTTATGTCAATGTTATCCCTCCTGACCCATCCACACTGAGAGAGAGAGAGAGAGAGAGAGAGAGAGAGAGGGGGGGAGAGAGAGCGTCGTCGGTGTGAATGAGTTAATTTGGTTAGTCTCTCACCTATAGTGCTTTTACTCCAACCTGACAAGCTCCAAAACTCCTCCCAGCTCAGTTGTTAGTCAGGTGTAGTAAGATCGGAGGGCTGATTTTGACTAGTAACCAAGGAGACTCATTCTTACTTCACAGATAAGGCTTATTACTCTGCTAACAGGCCAATCCTCACTACTCAATGCTTTTTTTAAGGTCTTCTTTATCCTATTTTTATTCCTTTTTCTTAGTTTCTTTATTCATCTTTTTTTCTCCCTCCCTTTCCCCCACTTCCCTCTTCTAACCCCCTTCTTCCCTCTTCCCTTCCTTCCCTCTTTAGACCTTATTCTTAGACCTTTCAGTTCTCTTTTTTTCCGCTCCTCCTTTCACCCCCTCTTCCTTCTTCTCATCCCCTCTCTCTTCACTCCTCTCCCCTCCTTACCTTCTCTCCTCCCTCCTTTCTTCCCTCCTCTCCCCCTCCCCTCTTTCTTCCTTCCTCTCCTTCCCTCTTTCTTCCTGTTTCTTCCCTCTTTTCTTCTCCCCTTCTTCCCTCTTCTCCCATCCTTCCTCATCTTCTCTCCTTCCTTCTTCTCGCCTCCTTCCTCTTCTTGTCTCCTTCCTTCTTCTCACCTACTTCCTCTTCTTCTTTTCTCTTTCCCTCTTCTTACCTCCTTCCTCTTCTTTTTTTCTCCTTCCCTCTTCTCTCCTCCTTCCTCTTCTGTTTTTCTCCTTCCCTCTTCTTCTTTTTCTCTCCTTCCGTCTTCTTCCCTCTTTCTTCCCTCTTCTCCTTCCCCTATCTCTTCCCTCTTCTCCCCTCTTCCTTCTCTCTTCCCCCCCTCGCCCTCCTCCCCACCCTCCACTATCAGTAACCACCACCCACCAGCTGTATTTGTATTTAAACCCCAAGACTATGGTTGAGCTCTTCATAATGCATCCCCACTCTCTCTCTCTCTCTCTCTCTCTCTCTCTCTCTCACACACACACACACACACACACACACACAGGTAAAGTACAGTAATGTCATCCCAGGAGGTCAAAGTTCCTCTCTCTCTCTCTCTCTCTCTCTCTCTCTCTCTCTCTCTCTCTCTCTCTACTAATCGTTTTTATTCCATCAGTAGCGTAGGGTTCCTGGGCTAGATTACCCACCTCCAACTTTTAAGGCGAGTAACCAGCATGTATGTATGTATGTATGTATATATGAATGAATGTAAGTACGCATCTGTGTATTTATGTTCTAATGTATGTATGTATGTTTTGTGGTATGTATGCAAGTAGGTATGTGTTTTTATTGTATGTATGTATGTATGTATGTTTCTTATTGTATGTGTGTATGTATGTATGTATGTAAAACCTTACTTAAGAGTTAGTGATCGGACAAACATTTATCAAAATTAAATAAAAATACCAATTTCATTTCAACTTGGCCAAAAATTGCCCTCTCACCATCTTGAAGGCTGAGTTGTAGCAATAAATTAACACACCACCTCAGAGGTGGTGTGGAAAATAAATCGAAATTATAAACCACAAATAAACCTCACATTTTAAGGAGAAAATCACAGTCATAATAAAAAATAATGTTAGAGAGACAGACAGACAGACAGAGACAGACAGACAGAAACAGAGAGTAGGGGGAAAGGTCCTGGAGAAAGGGAATAAGAGCGCAGCAAGGCAGACAGACAGTCAGTCTGGAGGCTTTTCCTCAAATTCTAAAAATTCATAAAAGTGTATAGACTTTTTAAAGAAATAAATATATAAAAAATGCAATTTCTATATGCAGAGAGAGAGAGAGAGAGAGTGGTGTGCTGGGAGGGAGAGTTGTCATTTACGTCTTGTTTCTAATCCGATTAAGTTGCCCAGAACAAAGTATGGCAACACTGTGGGACGGGGACTCCCCAAGAGGGACAACGCCCAAACGCTCTTCATAAAATAGACGGACCATAGTCACGAAGAAATGCTGTGAGAAGGCTGTTGATCCATTGTAATTTTTTGCCAGTGAGCTACGTGAAATAAGCTGCACAAGGAGGGTAATTTGGGCCAAGTTAAGGTGAAAGGAGTATATAACCACACCTCCAAGACTCACCTGCAGTTCTTAAGATGGTGACCCGCACAGCATCACTCGCCACATCGTCTTCAGGTATCGTGGTGACCTATGTGACCTGGTGAAGATGCCACCCTTATATCTCTTATTACTTAATCTCTGTCTGTAGCACTTGTGTATCGTGTTGTTGATGTGAGGAATCTGTGTGGGTAGTGAAAGACGTGTGTGTGTGTGTGTGTGTGTGTGTGTGTGTGTGTGTGTGTGTGTGTGTGTGTGTGTGTGTGTTTCCGTGTGTGTGTGTGTGTGTGTGTGTGTGTGTGTGTGTGCGTGTGTGTGTGTGTGTGCGTATCTGTTTTTGTGTCTGTATTTCTGCGTCTGTATATGTTGTCATGACACAGGAGCAAACCAAACTAACGTAACATATCAGCCAGCCTCACCTTTCATATTTACACCATAGATGAGACAGCAAACAAACCACCATTACTAGTAAAGATATATTTCTCTATCATACAAACAAGGCAGGTACTTATTACATCATATATGGAACTGGAAAATAATGAATTGTGATAATGATATAATAGGAGTAATTATAATGAAATGGAGATAGAGTTTAGTGAAGGAAATAGCATGGTTGGTGAATTGGGTAACTAGCAGTCGTTTCAGTGGCTAACAATCGCCTGTTTAGGGCGGGATTTATTGAAGAGATTAAAAGGGGGGATTATTTTAGCTCACCTCCCTCTCCGCCTTGCCTCCCAAGTCGAGGGGAAATGATTTATGAGATGAATGGACAGGAAAGAGGAAATGTAAAAATATGGAAGAGATGGAGAGAGGAAAATACACACACACACACACACACACTCAACATGAACTCTCTCTCTCTCTCTCTCTCTCTCTCTCTCTCTCTCTCTCTCTCTCACACACACACACATACACATAAGCGTCTTCTCTCCCTACTTCTACCCGTTCCCTTCACTCCCTCCACCCTCTCCCTCCCTCCTTCCCCCCTCCCTCCCTCCCGTTTCCTCCAGTTTCCAGCGACAACTTGAGGTAAAAACAAGAAGGCGAGGCTGAAGAAGTTAATTGGATTATAAGTGATGAGAGAGAGAGAGAGAGAGAGAGAGAGAGAGAGAGAGAGAGAGAGAGAGAGAGAGAGAGTCTGAGAAAAATGTTGTCTAGATATCTGGGTGGTGACAAGCAGGAGTAGGGATGGCGGGGAGGAAGAGAAGATCTGAGAGGAGGAGAAGAAGGAGGAAGGAGGAGGAGGAGAAGAAAGAGAGAGAAGAAGAAGGAAGAAGGAGAAGACGGAAAAAGAAAGAGAAAGAAAAAGAAGTAGGAATATACAGGAATAAAGGAATACAAAGAGAGACAGACAGCAACAGACGTTATGGTGCTTTCTAGGCTGCTTGTTACAGAGTAGACTATGACTACAAGATCTACCTCTACATGCTGAAGGATAAAGATAGTAAAGCAAGAAGGCTCCCTCCGCCTCCAAACCCTCCAGTTAAAACTGGCAGGAAAAAGTGAGAAAAACCATCATGCAGCATGGAAAAACTGACATGGAAATTTCATAGGAAAGCCTGAAAAGGAAAAGTTACATTCTATAATACTTTGTCTATAAGTTACCAGTTTGAAGGAAGAGGAGAAGGAGGAGGAGATCTGGAAGGAGGAGAAAAAAAAAAGAAGAAGGAGGAGGAGGAGGAGGAGGAGGAAGAGGGGGGAAGGAGATCTGGCAGGAGGAGATGAAAGAAGAAGGAGGAGGAGATGAAGGAAGGAGGAAAGGAAGGATGAAGAAGAAAGAGGAGATCTGAAAGGAGGAGAAGACTGAAGAAGAATGAGGAGGAGGAGGAAACACTTCTTTGTGACTAGCATCACATTCTAGTGCTAATCAGCTGGTACACCTCAGCACTGAAGATAGAGATGACAATTTTAGGCCAAGTTAGAGAAGAGAGACAGCAGAGAGAGAGAGAGAGGGGGGGGGGGCAGCGTGATATATATGTCCTGGAGTGCTCGGCTTGTTGTCGGAAAAACTAGAGAACTCGGTTTTATTACATCTCGGCCCGCAAAGTTCGCCACCGCCTGCTAACTCGGCCCCTTGTCAGCCAGTGCCGGAGAGTTAACTTGGGTGAATTAAGGCTTTTGTGGTGGTGGTGGTGGTGGTGATGATGGTGGTGGTGGTGGTGGGGGTGATGGTGGTGGTGGTGGTGGTGGTGGGGGTGGTGATGGTAGTGTTGGTGGTGGTGGTGGGGGTGAGGGTGGTGATGATGGTGGTGAGGGTTGTGGTGGTAGTAGTGGTGATGGTAGTGGTGAGGGTGGTGGTAGTAGTAGTGGTGATGGTGGTGGTGAGGGTGGTGGTGGTAGTAGTGGTGATGGTGGTGGTGATGATGGTGGTGGTGGTGGTGATGGTGAGGGAGGGGGGGTGGCATGGTGGGAGTGATGACAGTGGTGGTGAGGGTGAGGGTGGTGATGGGAGTGGTGATGGAGGGGGAAGTGGTAGTGATAGTGGTGGTGATAGTAGGGTAAGTGGTGATGGTTGTAATGGTGATGGTAGTGGTGGTGATGGGGTGGTGGTGATGGTGGTGATGGTGATAGTAGTGGTGGTGGTGAGAGAGGGGGTGTGGGATGGTGAGTGATGATAGTGGTGGTGAGGGTGATGATGGTGATGGAGAGGGAACTGGTAATGATAGTAGTGGTGACGGTGGGGTATGTGGTGATACTTGTAGTGGTGATGAAGGGGGGAAGATGTAGCGGGGAAGATATGGTAAACCTATTATAACCTCACAAAGATCCCTAACCCTTCTGAACTCAGGTGGTGGCCAGGTGTAGTCAGACTGCATGGTTGATTTGACTAGTAACCAAGGAGACTCAGTCCTGCCTCATAACCGAGTCTCACTGCATTTCACTCATCCACAACTTAGCATTGACCCTCCAGTAGTGACCCAGTTCTGTCATATGAAAACAAACGAACACTAGTGGTGCGTTTTCCAGTTCAGATAAGATATAAAAATACTTTCCCATTTACCATCGCTCACCAAACTCCCATCCAGTTTTACTCTGCACAACTTTCAGGTTTCTCTCTCTCTCTCTCTCTCTCTCTCTCTCTCTCAAAGCCAACCAAGTCCTTACGTAAGATATAGACCAGCCCATAGAGACGCAGGTACCCTCACAGTAAATAGAGAGGAGCACTTGCATTAAATAGGAGGGTCCTGTCTATTCAACAGCCTCCTAGCTATCACAAGGAGAGCCAGGGGGTGAGAGCTCTTCTAGGAGGCTCTTCAAGGCTCTCTTTCTCTATCTCTCTTTACTCTTTACCTACACCTTTTTTCACAGCCTTATATCTCTCTTTTCCTCCCCTCCTCTCTCTCTTTAGTATAAAAGTTTACACAACACAACCTTCAGGATTCCCCCCACCCTTCTCTCTCTCTCTCTCTCTCTCTCTCTCTCTCTCTCTCTGTCTCTCTCTCTCTCTCTCTCTCTCACTAATAAATGCTTGTGGTACTTGTAATATTTTGTTTTGAGATGTAGTGGAGAAAAGAATTATCTTTTTCTTTTTAGCTGGGTCATTCTCTCTCACTCCACAGCCAGCAACTGCAGAGGCATCACCGCCCCGGGGCGCCTCTCCGTAGACTTCCAGGCTTTGCGCTGCCCCGCCACTTGCCACACGCGCCACTGTCCACCATTTGTGCCTCACCAAGCTCTCTGTTCTTTTTCGTTCTTTTCAGCTTGTTTTCCTGCTGCCATTTAGAGTCCCTGCCGCAGTACGAAGCCGAACCCTGAAGGGGTACCGTTTAGGGTACTTCCATGAAGGGGGGCCTTCGAGGCCTGGTTATAGGAGGCGGCAGGGGTGGGCTCTGTTAGGGTTAGGAAAGTCCCTCACGGGGCAGTGACGGGGTTCCCCTGCGACGCCCTTTAGAGGGTGAGGAGTCCCTCCCCCTCGTCACTGTAGGGAACCGCCGGAAATCTATTTTTTTTTTTTTCTCGTGGTTCAAGGCCATGCAGGCGTCTCACCCCTCTCGGCCTCCTGGGCCGACGCCCAACCCTCGCCTCAAGGCATCCAAGCCCCACCTTGCCGCCTCCACCACCTCCACCAAGCATCGCGGCCCCTCCACCAAGCCCAAGTGCCCTACTACCGCCTCAGTTGCTGCACCACCTCCCGGCCCCGTGCAACCATCCCCCACTGCCACTCGCCCCTCGGGCGTCAGACGGGAGAGAAGCCCCTCAGCCTCCAGCACTGACTGCACTACTGGGGAATCTCCTATCCCCGCTTCCGGCGATGACCTTGACCCCCCACCACCACCCTGCCTCCAGCTCCTCCAAGTCTGCTTGCGTTCATGTGTGGATGGAGATTGCACCTGACACCGCCCTGGAACCTATCCCCAGTGCCTCCTCTGCCCCTGACCCCTCCCCCACTGCCCCTACTGATAATGAGGGCTTCACTCTTGTTCCCAGGAAAACCAGATGCCCCATGCAGGGAAATCCCCCCCACCCCAATACCAAGCAACGAGGCTACCCACCGGTCTCCTCCTGCACCCCGACCATCCGTCACAGTGGCGGCGCCCCCCCCACCTCCGTCACCCCACCCAGCCTTCTGAGTCCCTGTCCAGCAGGGATACAACACCAGTTACGAGGCGGTTGTCACCCTCAAAGCTGCACTGCCCAGCCTCTGGTGTCCAACTGGATTGCAAAGGACGGGAGCTCCATCACTGTGCCACAGGAGACCCCTTACCACCTCCTCCACACCTATGCTCAGGACGAGTCCTCCCCCATAAAAATTACCGACCTCACCCTGGGAGTGCAAACCACTGAGGCAGTCGTGATGGGCTACCCTGGCAGCTGACCCCCAGCTCTCCTGAACCATCCACAGGTGGAGTCTGCCATCTGCTGCCAGGTGACTAGGAACCGGGAGGAGACTTGACAGGTGGTTGTGACCCTCTGCGGCCCCTTGATATCAGAGCTGGACCTGGGGAATCGGGGCGTTCACCATCGTCGCCCCTTCACACCAGAACCTCTGCGGTGCTACCGGTGCCACCACTTCGGCCACCACATGGCCACGTGCCACAGGCCAGTCGTGTGCGGTATGTGCAGCGGGCCTCATGACACAGACGT
>NC_136995.1:14405994-14420994 GCF_032717465.1 Coenobita brevimanus
AATATAATTTGATGCGTTAATAATAAAGAATATGGTGATACAGGAATTATTTACAAACCACATATGACGTTAGCAGGTTGTAATAGGCAAAATAAATCGCTTAGGAAAAGGTGATAGTGGCTGGTATGAGTGTCGAAGGATTATGGGAGTATGTGATTTTTTTTTTATAAGACTATGAAAGTGAAAAATTTCTTATATATATCTTCAGTGAGACGATACACACACACACACACACACACGCACACACACACACACAATGGCTACATAAAACCACACACACACACACATTATATAAACATACACACACACACACACACACACACACACACACACACACACACACACACTACATAAACACACACACACATTACATAAACACACACACACACACACACACACACACACTACATAAACACACACACACACACTACATAAACATACACACACGCTACATAAACACACACACACACACACACACACACACACACACTTCTTTCTTATAAATATCAGCTCAGTGGAATCGAACCCAGGACACATCTGGTGGACGCAGACGCAACCTACTCGACCACCTGAGAGTCCGAGAGGTGATGGAATATTTCCCTTAGTTTATTATTCTGGGCGAGTTAACCTGGTGCTGAAGGGTTTTAATTATTTGGTGGTGGTGATACTGACTCTCTCTCTCTCTCTCTCTCTCTCTGCCATGAATCTTGTCATCTGTCTCGCTCACTGTCTTGTTCCTCTCTAATTTACATTCTTTGACTCTCTCTCTCTCTCTCTCTCTCTCTCTCTCAACGTTTATCTTTTCACAACTTTCGTCTCTTTTTCTCACTTTTTTTTTCTTCCATGTCCCCCCCAAACTTCCACGATAATCTAACTCAAAGAAAAAAACTCCCCACCCACTTCAAGGCCCACACATACCCACCCTCATCCTCACAAACTCACATTATTCACTATTCTTTATCATATTTTCTCATTCATTTTAAGTCTTCATTCATCTTTACACTTCGTCTTTCAATGTTTATTCACCTAAATTATCTCTAATCTAACGTTGACTACCACAATCTGGCTTCTTCACTAATCTGAGAGGCTAATCCGACAATCTTATCCAAATCTAATCCCTCCCACCCCTCTTTAATAACGACTAACTTAATCTACCCTAACTTATCTTTAGAAAATCTGAACGTACAGTGCATGGATGTATTTATGTATATTCACGACGTATATATATGTATGCATGTATTTATTCGTGTATGTATGTACAAATGTAACGTACGGGGCGACTTAAGCGTGCACGCACGCATGCGCACACACACGCACGAGCACACACATCCTATCCTACCCTACCCTACCTTACCCCACCCTATCCAACCCAACCCTACCCTACCCGATCCCACCCTACCCTACTCTAACCAACCCAACATAACCCTACCCAACCCAAACCTACCCTACCCAACCCTACATAATCCTACCCTACCCAACCCTACATAATCCTACCCTACCCAACCCTACATAATCCAACCCAACCCTACCCAACCCAAATTTACCTCTCTAACCCCTACCCTAACCTAACCCCAAGCCAAAATCAAGGCAACAAACAAACAAGCCAATCAAGCCAAGCCATCCCCTCCACGCCACTCTGTCTTCCTCCTTGTCTATAGAGTTTTTGTCTATCAATTTGTCGTTACTGCAGAGAGAGAGAGAGAGAGAGAGAGAGAAGGGAGTGGGTGGGAACGAAGAGGGAAGAATGGAGAGGAAGGATGAGGGAGGAGAAAAAAGGACGACGGAAGGCAAGGGAGGGGAAGAGAGAGGAAGGAAGGGAGAAAGAAGAAAAGGAAGTACTGAGTAGAAGGACAGGAAGGAGAATGTGGGGAATGAAGGGAGGAGAGGGAAGAAAGAGGGAGGGGAAGGGAGAAGCAAAAATGAAGAGAAGAAAAACAAAAGGAAAATAGAGGAAAATGACGTGCAAATGAAGAAGAAGGGGAAACTATTCTTTACTTCCTTCTTCCGCCATCTTCTTCAATTTCCTCGTTCCTCCCCCCCAGCCCCCCAAGGTGGAGTGCGGGTACCCAAGTAATGGAATCTCTCTCTCTCTCTCTCTCTCCACACACACACACACACACACACACACACACACACACACACACACACACACACACACACACACACACACACACACACACAATCTCTATTTATCTATCAATCCAACTATATCTATCTGAATAGGGTTTATTCTTACTACCTCCAGATATAGCCTATTAATTTACAGAAGCCCCCAGACAGACGATTAACTGAGGGCTCTATCTAACCCTATAATGTGAAAACTCTATCCTACGCTGAGTAAAATCGTCTAACCTTGTATTGGGCCACCTGCATTTAGTTACCGTCTCCAAACTACCGGTACCTCAAGACGATTTTTAAGACGATTATATCTAGATCTCTTCTCCTTAGATCTTTTTCCCCGGTACCTTAAGACGATTTAGGAAGACGATTTTAAGACCTCTTCTCCTTAGACTTTGCCCCCAGTACCTCAAGACGATTAATATGACGATTATATTTACATCTCTTCTCCATAGATCTTTGCCCCAAGTACCTTAAGACGATTTGTAAGACGATTTTATTTACATATCTTCTCCTTAGATCTTTGAGGTGGTTTGGCCACGTGAAGAGGATGGAGAGTAAGAGAATGACGAGGAGAGTGTATGTGAGTGAGGTGGAGGGGGAGGCCAAGGATGAGATGGAGTGGAGAGGTATAAGATAGAGGGGGGGGGGGTGAGCTGGGAACAGGGCAATGAAATGGCGGGGGACAGGGTGACATGGAGGCCATTTGTCTGTGGCCACCCCTTACGGGATTAAGGCGTCTGGCAATAGATAGATAGATAGACCTTAAGATGCGTCTCTCCTCCTCCCTACACCCCCATACACCCACCAATATCGACAAGCTCTTACAAATCCAATATACCTCTCTCACCAAACTTTCTCGACTCCCTGGGAATCCATAACTTACTCTGAATATCACATCAAAATTTCAAGATTATTTTTTTTTACTCCTGGAAAAAAAAAAAGTGACAGGTTCTGTGTGTGTATGTTTAGTACTTTTTTTTTTTTTATTAAGTACACTGTATGTAAGTTATAGTGCTAAAAAAAAAATCATAACATATAAGTGCAGTCGTGTATGTGGTGTGGTGTGGCAGTGTGTGGTGAGGCAGTGTGTGGTGTGGCAGTGTGTGGCGTAGTAGTGCGTGGTAGCACTGTGTGTGTGGAATGTGTGGTAGCAGTGTGTGGCGTGGCAGTGTGTGAGTGGCAGTGTGGTGAGACAGTGTGTTGTGTGGTAATGTGTGGTGTGACAGTGTGTGGTATGGTAGTGTGTGGTGTGACAGTGTGTGGTGTGGTGGTGTGTGGTGTGTAGTGTGGCAGTGTGTGTGGTGTGGCAGTGTGTGGTGAGACAGTGTGTTGTGTGGCAGTGTGTTGTGTGGCAGTGTGTTGTGTGGCAGTGTGTGGTGTGGTAGTGTGTGGTGTGGCATTGTGTGTGGGTGGCAGTGTGTGGTGTAGTAGTGTGGTGTGGTAGCACTGTGAGGTGTGGTGGTGAGTGGTGAGACAGTGTGGTAGCAGTGTGTAGCCTGGCATTTCACACATTCTTCCCTCTCAATCGTCAATTTTTCTCACTTTCACACTTTTTTAACGTCAGGACACTTACACAATTTCTTTTACATCTATATTTTCCTCTTTCAAATCTTGTCATTTTTCCTCATCTAATTTTCCCCTTGGTTTTCACTCGTTTCCCCTCACAATCCCTTCCCAAGTCTTCCCCTCGTTTCCCTAAATCTATACTTTTTCCTCACCTACTTTTCCCCTCACCTACAGTACATTGGAGATTATCTACTATTCCCCTCTTCTGCTTTCCCCTCATCTACCTTTCCCCTCTTCTACCTTTCCCCTTCATCTTCACTTCTTCCCCTCACATTCTCACTTCCCCTAAATCTTCCCTTTGCTTCCCCAACTCTTTCCTTTTTCCCCTTTCACATTTACACTCACTCCCCTCTCCATCTTTCCCTTTCTTTCAACATTTTCCTGTCCACATTTTCTTCCTCAAAGTTCTCTCTCTCTCTTTAATTTCTTTCCTTGACAAACATTCGTTTCTCATCTTCTCTCTAAAAATATAAGGCTATCACAAACTTGAGAGAGAGAGAGAGAGTGAGAGAGGGGGGGGGGAGAGAGAGAGAACACAGGTCGACAGAAAACCACCTACAAACATAAAAATAAATCAGAGGATTCTCTCTCTCTCTCTCTATCCATCTGTACATATCTTTTTGTTCTTTATATATTCATTTCTCTCCCTCTCTCTATCTTTTTTTTTTTTCTTTTTTATGTGTCCGACTCTGGGCATAGGCTTCACAGCCTGCTATCAAGGCCCAGCAGTCCTCCTTCATACCATACACCTCTATCTGTCGCCATCTCGGCGCTAACACCCACCGTCCATATTGAATACATGCTAGGGCTGTCTCATACAGGACTGGTGTATTGGTATTAGCGGGGGTATTTTTACGACATGTCGGCGGGTCATCTGGTAGATCAGTAAAGTCTGTTTTTATTCAATTCAAATCCTTAAACTGTTCCCTGCCCCAGCGAGGATTTGAACCCGGGTCCGGTAGGACCGCAGGCCACCTCTCTACCGACTGAGCTATCTATGTATCTATCTATCTGTACGCATCTTTTTGTCTGTCTACTTTCATTTACGTATTCGTCTTTCTCCCTCTCTCTCTCTCTCTCTCTCGTCCCAAAATACCAGCCACACAGAGGGAGTCAAAAATCATATATGCATTTTTTTTCAGCGTTAACCAGGGCGGGTCTGGGATTTTGTGGCCGGTTTTAATTAGCTGTGTTGTTGCCATTAATTCTTGAGAGAGAGAGAGAGAGAGAGAGAGAGAGAGAGAGAGAGAGAGGCTGCGTGAGTGATGTGGTGATTTTTTAATTAGTGAAGCGGAAGAGTTCATGTTGCAATGCACTGCCTCACACTGCAACACCCACGACAACAACAACACTAACAACGGCAACAACAACAACAACAACAACAACAACGGCAACAGCAAGAACAATAGCAACAATAATGACAATAACAGCAGCAGCAACAACAATGAGTAATGATTGATGCCTAAGAATGATATAATAATAATAATAATAATAATAATAATAATAATAATAATAATAATAATAATAATGATAAAATAATAATAATAATAATAATAATAATAATAATAATAATAATAATAATGATAATAATAATAATAGTGATGATGATAATAACAATAATAATAATGATAATAATAATCATAATAATAATAATAATAATAATAATATTAATAATAATAATAATAATTAATGATAATAATAATAATAATAATAACAACAATAATAATAATAATAACTAGAATTCTTAAACTGGTGAGGCAATATTCAAAGAACTCCACATTGCAGATGATAATTCCACATTCCAGATCTGAAAAAAAAAGAAAAAAAAAAAGGCCACACTTGTACATCAGATATGGTGTACAGTCTTTGAAATGTACACAGTATTAAGGTCAAGGTATTCCTACACTGCAAATCATGTTCACTCCTGACCCACTACATTTCCACCGAGTTTGGTCAAAATCGGCCAAACTCTTCCCGATTTAGTACTTTCAGGCATGAGGCGGCCATTTTGATTTTCCTCAGTATCTCAAGTATTTGTTGGATCTCAATATCTACGAAGATCAAACCAACACGTAAGGAAAAAAAAAAGACACAAGAGTGAAAGAGTCAAGAGAAGATCCCCCCTTGCCAAGACGTAAGAATAATGTCTCCAAAAAATAAGTAAAATATATAGAAAACTCTAAGGAAAACATCTTAGCAAAACATCTTAGGTAATGTTCTTGCAATTTTCCACGATAGCTCCTTTGCTATTCTGTGTTGCAAAGCTCTCACTCAGGCCTCGCAACTTGCAGAGTGGTGCCCGGTTGCATGTATATTGCAGACTCCTTGTTGCAGCTGGGTGGGAGGGAGGGAGAGAGGCAGGAGTGAGTGAGGGAAGGAGGGAAGAGAGGCAGGGAAAGAGGCGAAAAGAGATGCAGGAAGACAGGGAGGGAAGGAGACAGAAACAGAGGCAGGGAGGTAGAGAGGGAAGGAGAGAGAATGGAAGACAGAGATACAATGAGGGAGACAGACAGGGAGAAACAGGGAGAAAAGCAGGAAGACAGGGAGAAAGTGAGGCAGGGAGGCAGGAAGGCAGGGCGAGAGACGAGCAGGGAAGTGGGATGGCAGGGCAGCAGGGAAGAAGGAAGACAGGGGGGGGAAGTGAGGCAGGGGTGGGGATGGGTGGGTGGTGTTGGGTGTGGTGGGGATGGGTGGGTGGTGTTGGGTGTGGTGGGGCTGGGGGGGGGTGTTCTTGTGTTCTCAGAGGTTTCGCAACATTTATTCCTGAGCGATTTTTTTTTTATTTGTACAATGACATTTTATTACGTGTTGCTTCTATCGTTTAATATGTCTATTTATCTATCCATCTAGTTATTTATCTATTTATCCATCTAACTAATTATTAATCTATCTGTCCATCTGTCTATCCACCTATCTATCTATCACTATAGCCAGACGACCTAATCTGGTAAGAGGTGGCCACAAACAAATCGCCTCCAAATCGCCCTGTCCCCCGCCATCTTGCTGCCTTCCCTCAAAACCACACAAGAGAATATCTAATTGTGACGCGCAGACAAAATCGCCGCGGAAGAGGTATTAAGCCAGCACAGCCCTAAGAGATTCCCTGGCTTCTTTTCCTTCCCTTCTATTTATTTCTGAAGTCTGTTTTCCTTTATTACAATTATTGTCGCTGTTATTAATGGCACTTCTTCCTGACTATTTTTTTCAGCATACACACATTATTTTCATTTTTTTTTATATTATCAGTTAATCACTTCTTCATGATTTTCCTTATAATTATATACAGAGGTTGTCCTGGGAGGAAAGGGAACAACTTGGGAAAATGACAGATGAGGGAAACCAATATATATATATATATATATATATATATATATATATATATATATATATATATATATAAACGGGTCCAAATCTCAACCGTCAGAGATATTGTTACTGACGATCTTATGGGAGAAAATAGCTAACTCCTCTCTCTCTCTCCTACCTAACCCAAATTCAATTACCTTCCCATGTCCGTGCCTGCCTCACCCACACCCTGTCTCATCCACACCCTGTCTCACCCACACCCTGCCTCGCCCACACCCTGCCTCATCCACACCCTGTCTCACCCACACCTTGCCTCATCCACACCCTGCCTCATCCACACCTTGCCTCATCCACACCCTGCCTCATCCACACCCTGTCTCACCCACACCCTGCCTCATCCACAGTCTCACCCACACTCTGCCTCACTTATACCCTGCCTCACCCACACGCTGTCTCACTCACATCCTGCCTCACTCGCACCCTGTCTCACCCACACCCTGCCTCACCCACAACCTGCCTCATCCACACCCTGTCTCACCCACACTCTGTCTCACCCACACCCTGTCTCACCTACACCCTCCCTCAAGCACACCCTCCTTCACCTTCACTAATATCTCACCCACACCCTGCCTCTCCCTGCTCAATACATCACCCTACCTCTCCCCTACACCCTTGCCTTACCCAGATATTTACTTCTTTCTCTCTATACCTCACCTACATCCAGTATTACATCCCCTATTTTTTTTTTTAACCCCTCCTGCCTCGGCTACAACACTGCCTACCCTCGTCTCTGCCTCAACATCCAATTACAACCCCATCTCTCTCTACCTCCCTCTGCCTCACCAACAAGCCTGTCTCTCCTTGTTTCTGCCTCACTCACTCTGCCTCTCCTGCCTTCCTCCTGCGCCATCCACATCCCTGCCTTACCCACATCTCCACCTCAGCAACATCCAATTACATCCCCCATCGCGTCTCAGGCCATACCTACCACATCTCTGCCTCACTCACGCTGCCTCCCCTCCTCCCCCCCCCTCTGAAGCGCGAGGCAACAGGTGCTAATTGAATACTCCACACCTGTATCCCCACCCCACCCCACCCCACATCCAGCCAGCCCACCCCACCCAAACTCTCCCCTTCCCACCCCACGTCACCCCTCCCCACCCCAACCACCCACCGCACCCCACTAGCCATCCACCCCAGCCCACCCCACCCCAACCCACCCAGCTCCGGGAAACACTTGTCGCTCTAAATGAATATACGTTGAGAGAAGAGGCGTGGTAGTGGGCCTGGTGGAGGGGTAGAATAGGATAGAGCTGCGTAATAGTAGTAGCAATAAAACTGTTTAGTGGAAGTCTTGCACGTATTGTGGGACGGAAGGTATATGAGAGTGGCGCGTACTTACTTTATTATTATTATTATTATCATCATTATTATTATTATTATTATTATTATTATTATTATTATTATCATCATCATCATTATTATTATCATTATTATTATTATTATTATTATTATTATTATTATTATCATCATCATCATCATCATCATAATAATATTATTACATCCCCCATCCAACACGGCCTACTACCCATCATCATCTCAGCCCACCTCGTCCACTCCTTTCCACCCACCCTGTCACTGCCTCCTGCCCCACCTTTCATCCACACCTCACCACCCTATCTTTGGAGTTAGTAATGCTCCCGTCAGCTGAATAAAATCGTCTGCAAATAAGAAAAGTACAAAAAGATGTTCTCACACTGAAGCGGTATTAGTAATGTGAACCCAGTGGACTGCAGGCTGAAGTTGTCCTATTTAGTCTACCACCTTCCTTTCGGTGGATGGGGAAGTAGATAAAGGACTGCATAACCAGGTAGTTAAGGCAGGTGTAGGTAGACGTCAGGTGGTGTCAGGTAGGTATAGGAGGGTGTCAGGTAGGTATAGGAAGGTGTAGGTAGGTGTCATGTTTGTGTAGGTAGGTGTCATGTTGGTGTAAGTAGGTGTCAGGTAGGTGTAGGGAGGTGTAGGTAGGCAGAGGTAGGTGTCACGCAGGCGTTGGTAAGTGTCAGGTGTCAGGCAGGTGTAAGCAGGTGTCAGGTATGCTAGGTGTAGGTAGGTGTCAGGCAGGTACTGGCAACTGTCAGGTAGGCGGTAGGTGTCAGGTAAACATAGGTAAGTGTCAGGTAGGTGTAAGCAGGTGTCAGGTAGGTGTCAGGTAGGTGTCAGGTAGGTGTAGCTAAGTGTCAGGCAGGTATTGGTGTCAGAACTCCATATTATAATTACAAATCATAATAGATAGCATGATAGACAGATAGAAGCAGCAAGTCAGGGGATGAGACAGGTATTGTGTCAGCGAGAATCAAGCAATGGTAAAAATGCTTACACACTCTAACTCAAGGAATGCTTGATAGGCATACGAACAGCGCCTCGTGACCATACACACACATACACACATACTCACACACAGGCTTCTAGAACATTTTAACAAAAGTGCAACACACGTGACACGACCCCTGCTACACCAGAATTTAGGAAGCAGAGCTCAGGAGGTTAGCCATAGAACCGACAGGTAGTGGAGATAGTGAATAAGAAGAGGGGTCCAACTAGACTTACTTAGTATAATAAGTCTCTGTAATACATACGCTGCTCAACTTAGACTTTCTCTGAAGATAATAAATCAAGATCAACTCCCTGTATTCATCTTTAACTCCTCCTGCTCTTCAATTAACTCGACTCACCTATTACAAGAATTAAGAGTTACATATATAAAAATGTTGGCTACAAAGCTTTAACATTGGCAAGTGTCAGGTAGACGGTAGGTTTTAGGTAAGCATAGGCACGTGTCAGATAGGCGTGTCAGGTAGGTGTAGGTGAGTGTCAGGAAGGTATTGGCAAGTGGCAGGTAGGCGGTAGGTGTCAGGTAAGCATAGGTAGGTGTCTGGTAGGCGTAGGGAGGTGTAGGTAGGTGCCAGGCAGGTGTTGTTAAGTGTCAGGTAGGTGTCAGGCAGGAGTCAGGTAGGTGCAGGTAAGTGTCAGGTAGGTGTCAGGTACCATTACATACCGAGAACAATTACACGTGTCATTCTTCTGTTATTAACCCGGTCTATTGTTTCTTCGCCTTGATATTGTGTTATGTTACCGATTAATTCACTGGCTTTCCCTATTATGACCTATTTTCTCCAGCCTCATTGAGTGTCCACTTCGTTATTATTATTATTATTATTATTATGATTATTATTACTGTTCCTACTACATTACGACTACAACTATAATTATTATTATCATTATCATTATTATTACTGTTTTCCTATGGTGCTGGACAGAGACGCCTTCACGTGGTGGCACCGATATGACTGGTGTGTGTGTGTGTGTGTGTGTGAGAGAGAGAGAGAGAGAGAGAGAGAGAGAGAGAGAGAGAGAGAGAGAGAGATGCAACAAGCTCTACCTAAATTCTCAAAAAAATAAAAAGTAAACAATAGTCCATTAACAAAATCCCATTCACTGGCCACAACGCAGTTCTCTCTCTCTCTCTCTCTCTCTAACGACGGCTTGGTCACTGGGAATTGGTTATAACGCGAGGGATATAACGAAATTGTGTACCTTAACGAAATCACTTACTGGTGTATGAATAGTGATGGTTGGAATGTGTGTGTGTGTGTGTGTGTGTGTGTGTGTGTGTGTGTGTGTGTGTGTGTGTGTGTGTGTGTGTGTGTGTGTGTGTGAGAGAGAGAGAGGGGGGGGCAAAAAAGGTGTTTTCTCGTTTCGCTAACTGAAAAAAAAAAAAAAAAAACTAAAAGATGAAACTGCCTTTATATCTGCCAGTAAACATGTCTATTATCTCTAATTGTTTTTCTGTCTATATAAAATTATATGTTTTTTCAGTACCTAGTAAAATCTATCTATCTAGCTTTCTATCTACCTATCTGTCTGTCTGTCTATCCATCCATCTATCTATATGTCTATATACTGTGTATATATCAAACTATCTATCTAGGCTATCCATCCATCACTCTTTTACCCATCTATCTATCTGTCTGTATGCCTATCTATCCATCAATTCATCTATCTATCTATCTATGTCTATCAGTCTCTGTGGAAGGAGAGAATATCATGGTGCTTCTCGTGGTCGTTGTTAAAAAATCTATCTATCTATCCATCCATCCATTTATCTATCTATCTATCCGTCTATCCGTTTTTCAAGGGGGGGAAAGGAAGATTATGCTGTTTTCTCCTAGTGGTTAAAAAATTATCTCTCTCTCTCTCTCCCTCAGACTAAGGGGAAAAAGAATATAAAAATCATGCTATCTTCCGCAGCTTTTAAAAATGCATAATCACGCATTGCGATATATATAAATAACATAAATCACTGGTCGAAGGGAAATACGTATATCACAATCACGTATATACAACACAAATAACCTTCTTTAAAATATACATAGACTAAATCGCACGTTTAAAAGAATTAAGTAAATATTGGCAAGTGTTTTTTTACAGTGTCAGTTGTTTAATAAAAATATACAAATTCACGCGTCATTATGTATAAAGAAAATACACACACACACACACACACAATCATCTCTCTCTCTCTCTCTCTCTCTCTCTCTCACACACACACACACACACACACACACACACACACACACACACAATCATCTCTTTCTCACACATTACTCTCTCTCTCTCTCTCACACACACACACACACACCCACACACACACACACACACAATCACACGCATAAAACACATTGGTAAACCAAAGCACGTGTTTTTTCGCCATTAAAAGCACAGAAAAAATGTTACATGTTTTTCGGGATAAAAAAAGGGAAAATCATTTTTTTTTTTTTTTTTTTGGCGTTCCTGGAATAAAAACATATAAACAAAAGGACTGCCATGTTAATCTGCCTGTGATTGGATGGATAGGGTGTGACGTCATATTGGGGAGTGACGTCATGGATGACAGCGTGTGCATTGTGCGTACATGAGAGAAATAGAGAGGGGGGGGGGAAAGGGAGGGGTAATGGTGGGAAAGACAGGAAGGTGAGTAGAAATAGTGAGGAAGAGACGGAAGAGAATGAAAAAGGAGAAAAAAAAGATAAAGAGAGGAGGGGGGAAGGAGAGGAAAGAGAGAGGAGAGAGAGAGAGAGAGAGAGAGAGAGAGAGAGAGAGAGAGAGAGAGAGAGAGAGAGAGAGAGGGGAAAAGAACAGGACTAAAGAGATATTGATCTGAGGGAAGTGGGAGACGGAAAACAGCAGGGAAGAGAGAAAACAGAGGGGGGGGAAAGGGAGAGAGAAAAGGCACAGACAGTTAAAAGAAAGGAGAAAATGAAAAAGAAAAAAAGAGAGAGAAGGCATATGTGAGAGAGGTAAGGGAAAGAAATGGAAAAGTGAAAGAAGAGTGGAAAGAAAGAAAATGCTGTAAAAAAAGGATTAGGTGGAAAGATGAGGGAAAGAGGATGTGAGAAAAAGGAAATGGGGAAAAGAAAGAGGTAAGGAAGGAAGAGAAGGGGAAAAGAAAGAGGTACGGAAGGAAGAGGGGAAGAGGTAAGGAAGGAAGAGAAGAGGAAAGGGAGCAGGGGGAATAGGAAAGGGAGCAGGGGGAATAGGAAAAGAGAAAGGGAAGTGAAGAGTAGATGGAAGGAGGGAAAAAGGGTGAAAGGAACAGAAGTACGAAATGAAGGTGAAAGGAAGAAAGGAGAGAAAGGAAGATGAGAGGAAGGGATGGGACATTGTTTAGCAAACTATAAAATGAAGGAAAAATATATATAATTATGAAAAGAGGAGGAAGAAAATGGGAAAGGGGAAAAATGAAGGAGAAGGATAACAAAGTAAAATGAAGAATGGGAAAGGAAGGAGGGAGGGAAATGTGAGAGAAGGGGGAGACAGAGAAAGGACAGGGGAAGACGGGAAGAGAAGGAAAAGTAGAGGGAAAAATAAGGAGGAAATAGGAAAGAAGGGAAGAGAGAAGAGTAAAAACGAGTAAGGAAAAATGGAGAAAAAGGAAAAGAAAGATGTAAACGGAGAGAGAGAGAGAGAAACGAAAGAAAATGGGAAGTGAAAACAAGAGAGTAAAACGAAAAAAAAAAAAAAAGTCATCCCATAATTATTCGCTAAGAAATAGTTTGTCCAAAGTTCACAAACAAAGAGGTCTTGGAGGAAAATATCTGCAGTGTGTGTGTGTGTGTGTGTGTGTGTGTGTGTGTGTGTGTGTGTGTGTCTGTGTGAGAGAGAGAGAGAGAGAGAGAGAGAGAGAGAGAGATGAATGTTAAGACAATTAAAACAGTAGAAGGGATGCACACGTTGGACAGAAATACAACACGCTACCACTTGACCACCGCGGCTCCTCTATCCACTTACCAAGTCCCCCTAACGCCTTGCAATACCTTCCTCCAATTATCTACTTTATTCATTTCATCAACTATCTATCTACAAGAATGTCACGTGTACTTCTTCCTTCACTTATCTATTTCTTAATTACATTTCTTCTCTTCCCTACCTGCCTACCTACCTACCTACTTACAAGAACGTCCCAAGTCTCTAAATTTTCTCCCTCACCTACCTGCTTACCTGCCTACCTACCTACACGAATATCATGTCTCGTAAATTCCCTTCTTCACTGAACTCCTTACTTACCTACCTACCTACTAACCTATCAGCCTTAAAAGACCATTATGTCTTGCAAATTTCCTTCTTTACTTACCTACTAGCTACCTACCTACCTATCTACCTACAAGAATTATCATGTCTCGTAAATTCCTTTCTTCACTTACCCACGTGCCTGCCTACTTACTTCTCAACCTACAATAACATCACAAGTAAATTCCCTTTTTCACCTACCTACCTACCTACCTACCAACAAGATGATACCGGTAACATAACCACGTGTAATTCTTGCTTTACTAACCTTATTATAACTCCTTCGTCACCTGGCCTGTTCCTTGTCACTCTCACGCCTTCTTCAACTCTTAATTCCACTTCCATTATTCCTCTTCTCTTCACACGCGCAAAAACACAGAAAAAACAACGAAATAGAACAAACACCCGGAAAAATTGAGATAAAAACACGTACACCTCCACTAAAGCGAGATCAGAGGGAAATAACGGTCACTCAGTCCGTTAACAGAACTTCATAGCCTGCAAGAGTATCCAGATGAGTTTAACTTTATTTAATTTGATTTAATAATGACTAAGAAACAACAGTACCACTGCCGTGCTATCTCTCAATCCACATAATTTCATCCTCATTCCAGTCTAGCTTAACATTTTCTAGAGGAACAAAGAACTGGTTGGTAAAAAATACGTTTGATATTTATTGATGGCATCAGAGTACATATTTCACGCCCTCTCGCCACCATCCTCCTCCCACCCCCCTCACAGCTCAGTTGCCAAATCTCGTAATTAACCCAAGCTAATTACAAACCCTAAATGACACCTACACCGTTAATTGCAAAGTATAAATATGGGAGAAGTGATAGAATAGGCAGGAAAATACACACGTGAGGAACTTTTAACACTATCTTCTCCCACGGGCATCCAGATTTCACGCATCACTCTCTTACTCCCAAGCCAATCCCTCCACAACCCCCTCCCTCTCCCCCTTCCCCTGCCCCTCACCACCACTCCCCCTCACTACCTCAGCGCAGCAACCTCTCTTATGAACATGGAGATATAAAGAATTGCTTACCATAATTCAATAACTAATAAAGGAACATTATGAAGGGGCTGAATGTGATTGCTGTGTTGGTAGATTTACATCAGTTTTTGTCGCTTTTACACCCTTTACTCTCTCTCTCTCTCTTTGCAAACCCTTCTCCCTTTCGCCTCCTCGTCTCTCTCACCCTCCACCCTTCCCATCTTACAAATGTGTACGTTCTCTCTCTCTCTCTCTCTCTCTCTCTCTCTCTCTCTCTCTCCACACACACTGTCACGTCTCATACTGCTAAACTTTCAACCTCGCACAGCCCCACTACTGTACACACTGCCACACCTCATACCACCGCACCAAAACACAAC
>NC_136995.1:14425994-14443494 GCF_032717465.1 Coenobita brevimanus
ATAGCAGGGGTGTGTCACATGTGTTCCTCGTGGGTGGACTAGATCTTTCTCACGAGAGGACTGCTGACAGCTAACTGAATCATCTCCTTACTGGCCGCTGTCGTCAGCTTTCCCCCGTGTAAGCGTTTAGCGCTGCTCGCTTCTCGCAAACACAACACCTTCTCATCATTTGACTTCCTGCTTCCATCTGTCTCTCTATCTATCTATTTATCTATCTATCTATTATGTAGTCCTATATTTGCTCGGCCGCGCGAAAATGACGTACCATCGACATTTAATAGTTAATATATATTAATACATACTACATACACATTATAATGAACTTATAAGCTAATTAAGTGAAATACATAATATTGTAAAGTAACATAATTGTATGAATATTGTATACATATATTATTCATAGTAAATAGTGATTATTCAGTAATATTACATTTTAAATAAGTTGAATACATATTGGAATAAATGCATTAAAGTAAATTATTTAACTGTAATACAGTATGTACTTGGGTTATTATAGTGAAATGCATACATGCAAGAATAAAAATAGTTTAAAATTAAGATTATTGTAAGAGTTACTAATATTTCATTTAAAGATAATGGTACTGGTCTGCCATATATGGGTCATTCTTCTTTGTGTTATTATTATTATTATTATTATTATTATTTTTTTTTTTTTTTTATATATATAATTAATACTATATACAAAATATATACACTTCATTCAGGGTGGTTAACTGTGATGTTAACTCTCCCCCACTAAACAATGACTCCAAATTAGCAATTCTTGCATGCATTCTGTGCATGGCCAACAGCATTACTGCAACCACAATGCAGATAATTATGAAGACAGAAGGTGCTTGGCTATACACATAATATGGGTTGAACATACTCAAACTCAAATCTTCCCAGGGCTTCATTGTTTCATTGATCAGCTGCATAGTTTCAAACTTAGGTGAAGTCAGCTTAATACTTGTGCTCATGTTTAAGTCCATATCAGGCAGTGGGTGGAAATGTTTGTGTGTATGATTGAGGATGGCGTAGTGATTGATGGTGGAAAAAGTAGACATGGATGGTGTAAATACCGCACAGTAGTCTGGTGCTATGTATAATCCTGAGGCTGATGTATGAGATGGTGGTATATCTGGACAGACTATGTAAACTGATGTGTTATGAGGGAAATAAAAAAACTGCGAGTGTCCAATGCGTTGATGGTGTACAAGTTTATCTGGAGCAAAAGTGAAGTTGCAATGATGATGAATATTGTTATTGCTGATGATAGCCATTTCACAAGGGACCGTATCAGTAGGCTGAAACGTGAAAATGTACGCAGGACAAAGAGGAACAGCATGTAAGGATGTGCGGCACTTTCGCTCAATCGTTGACTCACTTGCGAAAGTGACAGTGTCTCGTCTCTTGGAGACCATGATGAGTTCGGTGTCTGTGTTGATGTTGATGATGACTAAAGTGTTGTTGTTTCTATAGGGGAAGGGGTGTATTTGGTATACTGTGAACAGGTCTTCCGTGATGAATGGTACATGAACTATCACTGATGTGGGTGTTAGTGTTGCTTCCAAGTACGGGTAATATTGCATAAATTCCCTACTGCGGAACAATGGCTTCAATTTATGTTTATGTATGCCTTGACTAACTATCTGACGTAGCTCATGAACTGGGAGTAAGTCATTTGTGATCTTGCCATCACCAGCATTCGAAATTCCTTGCATAAGTGCCCTGAAATGATCTCTAGTGTTCTCTAATTGTAGTAGAATCGTGTCAATATGTTCTGTGATGATGGAGAAGTGCTGGAAAAGGGTAACGTTACCCTCCAAGTTATTTATTTTATCTATACTCTCGAGAGCTACGTTTTTGCTTGTTTCAGATTTTTCACAATTGTTTTCATTGCCAAGTTCTGTCCTGTGATGAATTTATCTTGGTATGTTAGTACCTGAGCTATCTTATTAAATTTTTTGTTTATTTCTTTAAGGTCATCCTCTGTAGCCAATCCAAAGATGTTCCCAAGAATTGCGCCGCCCAGATCGAACAAACCGCGCTTTTGGCGAGTACGTGTGATGTTGTTCCTGTCGCTCAGCACCTCTGTT
Organism: Coenobita brevimanus; assembly: GCF_032717465.1. NCBI lineage: Eukaryota > Metazoa > Arthropoda > Malacostraca > Decapoda > Coenobitidae > Coenobita > Coenobita brevimanus. Next base: position 14,428,094 of record NC_136995.1, read on the forward strand.
CCAGAAGATGGGAGATCTTGGATCATGACGAGCATAGTTGACTTCGCCTGTTCTAGTTTCCATTTCGCTAACTTCACCATTTCATCCACTTCCTTGGTGATATGTGATTGTGAAACATAATTCCCTATCTTGAAGTCCAGAGTTCGCATCGGCGTCGCAAGTCTTTCTATATAAGTAGGTAAGTCATACAAGTAATCTAGACTTATTTCAGTACTCATGACATCCTTGACGATTGTAGTCGTGGCCGTTGGAGCTATGAGGCATCCTTGTCGTACTATATGCTTGGGGTCTAGGTGCGCATATACTCTTACTATGTATAGGAGAATCCATAGCATAAGTCCCTTCATCGTAACCTACCGAAAAAAAAAATCTATTAATTTCCTATAAAGCTGTGGTTGATGATAGTGATGATGTGCGTTACGGTTGGCTGTTATTTCATTTATAGAAGGAGTTTAAATCGATATTTAATTCTCGTAAATGATGTACTGTAGATTTCATTGGAATAGTTGCACCTATGTTCGATTGTTTGGTATATGACCTTAATTTCTTTTTTGTAATCATTGTTGTGTTCTTGCTTGGTTTCTTGAGGTACGTTCACCTGTTCGGTTGTATCCGAGGCTGAATAATTATGTGATAATTCCCTTGAAACTCGTTTTAAATGGTCAATATGAACTTGTTTTTCCTCGCCACTTGAAAGTGACTTAATTAAAACTTTGTTTGCCTTTATGTTAATTACTCTGTATGGGCCCTCAAATTTAGGGGATAATTTATTGTCTCTCGTATGAATGACTCCGTAAACAATGTCTCCTAAGCTGATAGGTGAATCTTTTGCCTTTTTGTTAAATGCCTCCGTCATTTCTTCCTTGGACATCGTTAATTGTTTTTGTACTCTTTTGTGTATGTCCTGGAATTCACGTAAACGGAGTTTAGAGTAATCATCGTAATTGTATATAGGCATGCTGTCACCTTCTAGGAGCTCATATGGTAATTTTTTATCCGTGCCATATATAATGAAATGTGGTGTGTCACCAATGGATTTATTTATAGACCCATTAATGGAGGCCTCTACTCTGGGAATCCAATCATCCCAGCTCGCATAATTTTCACTGAGAATGTGTCGTAGCACATCTAATACCTTTTATTTTGTCTCTCTACCAACCCATTCGATGCTGGGTGATAGGCCAAAACGTTAACCTTTTTAATGTTGTATTGTTTACATATTTCTTGTAAGATCTCAGAATTAAATTCTCCTCCATTATCACTTATTAATACCTTTGGGGTAGTAAAGCGACATATTACATTATCTGTTATTGCCTTTGCTACTGTCTCTGCTGTCTTATCTTTAATTGGAGCTAAAATGACATAACGGGAAAAATGATCCGTTGCTACGAATAAGTATAGGTTATTATTGTATGATAATGGCAACTTGAGTAAATCAACAGCGACAACGTCTCATGGTTGATGTGGTACTGGGTAATTACCCATCGGTGCAGGTGTGATTGGGTATCCTTTGTGTTTCGCACATGATTCGCATCTGTCTATATGATTGTGTATATCTCTTCGTAATGAAGGCCAGTAATATAATAGCTGGGCTTGGTTGAATGTCTTATCCTTTCCAGGGTGTCCTGCATGTGGGCTGTCGTGTATCATTCGTAATACTTGGGGTATCATGTCATTAGGTACTACCAACTGGTTAGTATTTCTTTGGCGTTTTGGTTGTTTAGAGTTAATTTTGTATAATGTATTACTGACCATTGTGAATTGTTCAAGTGGGACATGCAGTTTGGGTAATTGTATGTCATCTCCACTTTCTAACTTGTATATTACTTTTGACCATACTGGGTCAAGTCTTTGTGCCTTTGCGATATCCTCGTGGTTTGGGATATTTCCTTTGAGATCTAACGCCGCAACCTGAATTGTGTTCGGGTTCCTAGATAATGCGTCAGCTACTATATTCATTTTACCTTGTATATAATGTATTTGTACACTGTAGTTTTCAACTGTACATTTCCATCTTGCTCTCCTCCCAGAAAGGAGTTTTTCTTTAAACATACCCACCAGTGGTTTATGGTCGGTGAATAAGTGGATTTCGTAACCATATACCAAATCTCGAAACTTTTGTAATGCAAAAATCACTGCAAGTGCCTCTAAGTCTGTAGTGCTATAATTTTTTTCTGCACCTCTTGTTTGTCTGCTGGCAAATGCAATTGGTTGATTCTTTCCTCTTTTATCTTCCTGCATCAGTACAGCCCCTAATCCTTTAACTGATGCGTCTGTACAAATAAGAAATGATTTCGTGTAATCTGGATATGCTAAACAAGGTGCATTCGTTAGTTTAATTTTTAGATTGTTAAATGCCCTTTTTTGTTCTTCTTCCCATTGGAATACAGCATCTTTTTTGAGTAGTTGGAATAGAGGGAAGGCTATATGAGAGAACTGTGGTACGAAGGACCTATAGTACCCAGCCAGACCTAAAAATTGTCTAACTTCGTCAGTCGTAGTGGGTTCAGGAAAATCTCTCACTGCCTGTATTTTGTCATCAGTGGTGTGAATACCATCAGAGCTTAATTTGTGGCCTAAGAAATTTATTTCCTTAAAGCAAAATTTGCATTTAGAAAGTTTAATTTTTAATCCAGCATCACTAAGCTTTTGTAAGAGTAAGTCTAATTTCCTGAGATGATCCTTAATATTCTTCGTTGCGATAATAATATCGTCAAGATAAACAAATATTCCTTGTCCTAAAATTCCGGACAATACGTAATTCATAAGACGCTGGAACGTACCAGGGGCTGTCCTCAGTCCCATTGGCATTCTTGTATATTGATAATGGCCTCTGTTTGTTGAAAAGGCAGTGTATTTACGTGACTCCTGAGATACCGGAATCTGATAGTATCCGTTTAGGAGATCGATGGTCGAGAATATATTATTCTCAGGACCAATATTCTGTAGAACATCACTTAGCAATGGCATGGGAAATCTGTCTGGGATGGTGTGATTATTTAGTTTACGGTAATCTACTACCGCACGCATTTCTCCATTTCTCTTGGGCACAAAGAAAAGGGGAGCGTTCCACGGAGAAACTGAAGGCTCAATAATTCCAAGCTTTAACATTTCATCGACATACTGATTAGCAAGTGTACGTTGGGAGTGTGGTATGCGATAAGCTGGTACGAAAATTGGTGGTGTTTCTGGGTGCACATTAATCATGTGATTAATCAAGTTAGTACACCCTAATCGTTCTCCGGGCAAGGCTACGGTGTCCCTGTGTGTTTCCAGCAGGGTTAACAAATCATTTTCTTCGTCAAATTCACCTGAGTGAATTAAATTCTCTGTTATTCTTTCTCTATCCGTAGATTTTATCTCACTTGTTACTCCACCAATATTTATTTCCTTTACAGGGGCGAAACATTTTTCAATATTAACTATGCAAGTTCCCTTCTTCAACTGAACTTCCCCATTCATGTGATTAATAATGAATATCTGAGTTAGCCCTTCGTCGTTCGTATGACATAATGCGTTTTCTACTGACAATCCCTTTACTTTACATAATTCTTCTAAGACAAGAACAGTACTATTCCGTAATTTGCTCTTTATGGTAACCTTCATGTATGAATTAGGTGGTATAACCAAATCATTAGTGAGATGGGCTGGAAAAATTGATAAATCAGTACTGTTAGCTGGGTCACTAATTCTGGAGGATGGGGTTGCTGGTGTAAGTGGATCTATACACTCATCTATTTGTGTATGTTTGTTTAAGCCTTTAATATTACCAATTCTTTTTGGCTCTCTTCTACCAATCGGTGAGGGCTCTGAAGTTATTTCCTCTATAAATTCATTATCAAAGTCTATTCCATTCATTTGTGGGAGTATAGTTATGTTCTCAGTTCTCATGGATCTTAAGCCCAGTAACATATGAGCTTTAATTGCTAAGTTTTCAACGATATAGAACAATGCAGAGAATGGTCTTGTAGTTTCTGTGAAACTGAGATTTAATCTTATCATACCTTTTACTGTAATCTCTTGACCATCTACTGTGTTTAATTCTAAATCAGCTTCATCCAGAAAAGTTACTTTCTTTTTATTTTTAAGAATTCTATTTAGTTCTTCATGTGTTATTAAGTTCACTGGAGAGCCTGTATCTAAAAATAAGGAAACGTTTTGATCCTCACATACAGCTGGTATCAAGATACACTCATTTCCCAACATGCCTCCTATGTGAAGTTTAACCTTGTTCTTTTTTATGTTTGTTCGTTTTTTGTCATGACTTGGTCTTCCCCCGATTTGAACATAGACACAATTTTTTCTACTGTTTTGCAATCACTAGTCCAGTGCCCTTGGTATCTATGATGCCTACAGTAAGGACCAAACCCTTGTGTCTTTTGATTATCCTCTTTTGCCTTGATAAAGCATTCATACCTTGTGTGTCCTGGTTTTGCACAGTAATGACACAGAATGGACCTATCCCTTGACTGTGACCTACGAGGTGATTTCCCATAAAAAGTGTTGTTTATAGCGCGAGACCTGCTCGGGCTGCGCGAAAACTTATGAAACTGCCTGTAGGAAGGCGTGTGGGAACGAGGTCTAGGCGTCTTTGTCTGTTTGGACTGCCTCATTTCAGGTCGCGATCGATTTTGTTCTCTGTTTGGGGTCGGTGTTGATGTTTTCACAGCTGATACTGTCTCAGGTACCCTGATTCTACCAGAATGTGCATGTGTGTCGACCACACCTGCTTTACTGCACTGCATCTCTACCTCGTTCATTAAGTCTAGTAAGCACATTCCAGGGATGTACGCGATTGTTTTGGCGATCTTAAGGGTTCTATCAGGTAATTTACACAAGGCAGCTACATAACCAATGATGTCCACGACGAGGTCTGGGGACATCTTTCCATCATCTGTTATCCACTTAGAATTCTCCAGAGTAGCTAATAGGGTTCTCTTGATTGTGGAGACATCAGCAGTTATTTCACTGAGCACATGGTTTGTAGTGTGCTCCCTTACAAGATCTACAATTTTATGTAATTCTGGAATTATACCTGGCAAGAAGTTCATACCTCCAGAAAATTTCTTCAGAAATTCAGTTTTAAATTCATCATATGTCCTAGCACGATGTAGCTTATCGGAGCGCAATAAATTGCTTGCTGGACATCTTTCCTGGCTTATGCAAGATGAAAAAATAGCAATTTTCTCTTGTTCATCTAGTATGTGGCGCTTGATGAACATTTGTTCGCACTGACTGATTAATGAAATGACATCAATGCGATCCTTGTCTGTGCCAGAGAATTTTGGGGCAGTCTTATCCTCGTGATACACAAAAACGTGAGGTGTGGTTTTTAGATCAGCAGTATTTGTTTCTTGATTCATCTTTAATGATTGCCCTGTTAATTCAACTTGTACGAGTTTATCGTTATGTGAGGGAATGGTAGAATATGTATGACCGGACCGGTGAACCCTGTTAAGTATATTGGCATACGTATTTAAGGCAGCTGCGAAGTCGATACTCTCAACATCTGAAGGGGTTTCCCACTCATCATCCGAAACTCCCGTATTTGTTTCCTTATCTATAACGTGTGGTGTGGGTTGTACAATGGGTGGGCTGTCTCTTAATTGTGAGTCTGATGTTGTGGCAATTTGTGTGTCATCTGGTATTAACGTGGGTGGTTGCGAAAATATTCCTGTCATTAAGATATGATGTTATGAAATACGCCTCTTGTTTATTTATGTCCTAGCAAACTAGATGATTAAATAAGTTGAATATAGCTAATTTTAGCACTGAGAAGAAATGAGCAAGTATAATTTTACCCACTTGATACAGATCGTAGAGGTGTGTCGTTACAAAAGTCGATCTCGGAAGAAAATACAGGTTTGATTGAAGATCTCTTGATAATTCTAGTGGTGTGTTGATGGACGATATTACTCAGGAAACTCCATGGCCTGGTATTTGTAGTGGTTAACGGCTGTCCCAGGCAAACCTCAACATAGAACGTCGAATTTCCAACTTAACTGTGAAAATAAGTGAATATGAGTAGGAGCTATGTGAATAATGAGTAATGAGTAGTGGGTGAGAAGTGCCTGGTGTCCGTCACACGTTGCTTGGCATGGCAGACTCGCGTTGTGATGTCATCTCAGCACATGGTGACGTCGGCTTCCCACACTGGTAGCTGTGGTGAGTGAATGAGTAGCGATGAGTAACTTGAGTGAAGACGAGTGAGTAAGATGAGTTGTAAATCGTGTCTCACTCTTCGTTTGTTTGTTCCCTTTATTCTATGTGGAAGTTTTCTCTGTCCTTTTCTCTAGTGATTTATTCGGTGTGGGATGAAGACCGCCGCTACTTGTAGGTGCGTGTAGAAGATTATACAGACGACGTAGAGTTGTTAATTGTAGTTGATTGTAGATGGCTGTAGACTTTGTAGAACTGGAGCTAACCTTGTAGTCTCGGTTGCTTTTGTAGAAATTTGCTTTTAATTCGGAGACGATGTCCGCAGATTTGCTGATTTGTCGTTAAGCTACTTGCAAGGCGTCGAGTGATCTCTTGACCTCTGCATCAGCGTAATGATCTGGGAGACGGAGGGGGCAGGAGCTGATATTGTTGGTTGTTGTCAATCTTGATATTTTGTAGGAATTTAATGTTGATTCGTAGACGAGGTTCGTATCCCACCGCTGCCACCAAATGTCATAAAGACTTTGTAGTTAATTGTAGAGAAGTATATTTTAGACTTGTGGTCGAGCGGCTTTTATATCTTGTAGTAGTTTCCCCACCAGATGTCATGTAGTGACGGGAGAGGTAAAGAATAGTATGGGACTATTTTTATTTGTCTTGGAAATATTAAACAGGTATAATAGTATAAGTCCTGGGTAGCTACCTCCCTGTCTCGCTATCTCTCTCTCTTTCTCTGTTCTCAAGCTAATCTCCGTCTCGACCTCTCTCTAGGGTCGCTTGTCTCCTTCTGTCTAGCCTGTTCGGTGGCTAATCTAGGTCTGAGCTCTCTTTCCTAAATTCTGGTATAGCAGGGGTGTGTCACATGTGTTCCTCGTGGGTGGACTAGATCTTTCTCACGAGAGGACTGCTGACAGCTAACTGAATCATCTCCTTACTGGCCGCTGTCGTCAGCTTTCCCCCGTGTAAGCGTTTAGCGCTGCTCGCTTCTCGCAAACACAACACCTTCTCATCATTTGACTTCCTGCTTCCATCTGTCTCTCTATCTATCTATTTATCTATCTATCTATTATGTAGTCCTATATTAGAATCAGAGGAGAGAGAGAGAAGGGGGGAGGGAGTGGGGACAAGAATCAGAGGGGAAAGAGAATACTAAGAGAGCAGAAGAGACGAAATTAAAAGAAAACTGCACGAAGAGAGCTGGAACAGAACGAAGGAATAGATAATGATGAAGGAAAGACGAAGAAATGAAATACTAAAGAAAAAATTAATGAGGAAAGTTAGAAGAAAACTAAACAAATTGAAAAAAACTAAATAATAAAAAACAGGCCATATTTTCGTCGGTTAAAGAAGCGCCCTAACACCTTTTCTTAAGCGATTTATTTTGTTTATTACGCTTGACTACCGTGTGATCTAAATCCTTCAAACATCTTCCTACTCTACATACATGTTCAAAGGGATATTAACCAGCCATATCTAAAACTAAATCGCTAAGGAAGAGGTGTTAGGGATATCACACAGGTGAATTCTCGTGTGCTGGGGACGGCTCAGTGGTATCAATATCTACCTTGCTTCATATACTCTCCTACGCCCACTGACACACCCAGCCCACACCAGCAGACTGTGTGGTCCCGGGAACTCAAAAGATACAGCCCCGTGAGTTACTATATATAAAACAGGAAATAGTATACAATAAATGGAGAGAGAGAGAGAGAAAGAGAGTGTGTGTGTGTGTGTGTGTGTGTGTGTGTGTGTGTGTGTGTGTGTGTGTGTGTGTGTGTGTGTGTGTGTGTGTGTGTGTGTGTGCAGGATACAAGAGCCGGGTGTGAGAAGCAAAAAAAGGAAAAAAAGAAAAAAAAAAAGAAAACGGAGTGGGAAAAGAGAAAGGAAGGAAAAATGACAGCCAATAAAAACGTGAAACCGGAGCAGGCGCTGAGAGAGAGAGAGAGAGAGAGAGAGAGAGAGTAATGAAGGCAACAGCAGGAGGGAGACCAATTGTTATTCAATCACTTGTAATTTGCGAGAAGGAAAGCAGGGAGGGAGGGAGACAAAATGGAGAGGAAGGAGGGAGGGAGGGAGAGAAAATGGAGGGGAGGGAGGGAGAGAAAATGGAGAGGAGGGAGGGAGGCAGAGCGTGGAGGAGAGGGAGGGAGGCAGAGCGTGGAGGAGAGGGAGGGAGGGAAAGAATGTAGGGGAATGGGAAGGGGGAAGGGAAAGAATGGAGAGAAGGAGAAAGAGAGGGAGGAAGGGAGACAAAGTGGGAGAGGCGAAGGGGGAGAAAATGGAGGAAAGGGAGGGAGGGGAAGAGGGAGAGAATAGAGGGGGGGGAAGGAAGAGAGGAGGGATGGGTGTGAGAGAGAGAGAGAGAGAGAGAGAGAGAGAGAGAGAGAGAGAGAGAGAGAGAGGCGGGAAAGAAAAGTAAAATGGAAATAGAGGGGAGGGGAGGGGAGGGGAGAGAGAGGACAAAAAAAGAATGGGAGAAGAAAGAGAGGAGAAGATGGGGAGAGAGTGAGAGAATAAAAAGAAGGGGAGAGAAGGCAGAGATGGGGGAGAGAAGAGAGGGAAAGACGGAAGGGGAGAAGAGAGAGGGGAGAGAAGGGGAGGGGAGAGGAGAGGAGAGGAGAGGAGAGGAGAGGAGAGGACAGGACAGGACAGGACAGGACAGGAGGGAGGGGAGAAAAGACGAAAATTAGGGACGGGAAGCAGACGGAAAATTGTAAAGAAAAATGAAAAAGAAAAAAAAAGAAAATAGATGGGTGAATGAAAAGGGGGAGAGAGAGAGAGAGAGAGAGACTGAAGAACAGCTGAAGAAAGGGAGAGGAGACAAAGGGAAGAAAATCACGGGGGAGGGAGGAAAGGGGGAGGGAGGGGAGAAGGAAGGGGAGACAAGGAAGAGGGGAGAAGGAGGAGAAAATCACGGGGGAGGGAGGAAAGGGGGAGGGAGGGGAGAAGGAAGGAGAGGGAGGGAAGAGGGGAGGGGGAGGAGAAAGGACGGAGGGCAAGAAGAAAATCGAGTGTGTGTGTGTGTGTGTGTGTGTGTGTGTGAAAGAGGGAGGGGGATGAGAAAGGAAGTGAAGGAGAGAAGGAAGAGCAGAGAGAGGAGAAGGAAGGAGGGAGGAGGAAGACGGGGAGGGGAGGATGAGGGGAGAGGACGTGAGAAGACGGAGAGGGGAGGGGAGGGGAGAGAAAGAGGGGGGAGGGAAGGAGGGGGGGTAAAGGCAATTTCAGCCAGTATAGTGACAGCTGTTTCTTGTACTGGGGCAGAGAGAGAGAGAGAGAGAGAGAGAGAGAATAAAAACAAAGAAAATCCCTGGAGAGTGAAGGAGGCGAGAAGGAAGGAATAAGGAGAGAGAAAAATTGGATCATAAATGCAGGCGAAGGAGAGAGAAGGATAATGAAGGAGAGGAAATGGGAAGGAAAAGCAATGAAGGAGGAGGGCAGACCAGGGAATGACTGATGGAGGGAAGGAGGAAAGGAAAGAGAAGGGGAAAATGGAAGGGAAGGAGGTAAGGAAGGAGGAAGAGAAGGAGGATAGAAGGAAGAACAGGGAGGGAAAGATGGAGGGAGGAAGGAGAAATAACTGGAGGTATATGTAATGAAAGAAAGAGGGGGTGAAGGAGGGAGAAAAAGAAAAGGAGGTAGGTAGGAAAGGAAGAAGGGAAGAAATGGAAAAGGAAGTGTGGAGGGAGTAAAGAGAGGAAGGGGGAAGGAAACAAGAAAGAAGTGGGGTGGGAGGAAAGGAAGGAGGAAAGGAAGGAAGAAAGAAGTGGGGAGGGAGGAAAGGAAGGAAGAAGGAAGTGAGGAGGGAGTAAAGATGGGAAGGAAGAAGGAAATGGGAAGAAATATAGGAATGGAGTGAAAATGAGTACAAAATAATTCATAAACTAACTCAATTACCAACAGACACACAGGATATTACAGAACAGGTTATAATTAGTCAACTACTGCATAAGTTTAAGACAAGGATACTCGTAGCAGAGCAAGAAATGTTCCTCTCTCGCCCCTCGCATCATTCCCCCTTGCTGATGCCGGCGGGAAAAGTGAGAGAGAGAGAGAGAGAGAGAGAGAGAGAGAGAGGTGAAATAAGCCCTTAAAGAAAATAACTACTAAAAATAAGGAAAGGAAAATTAAAGAAAAGTGAGATATAATAAAGAAATAAAGGAAAATAAATAGCGAGAGAAAATCAATGGGGCAGGGAGGGAATTATGAAGAGGGAGGAAAGATGGAGGGAGGTAATGAAGAAGAAAGACGGACAGGGAGAGGAAGAGGGAAAAATGGGGAGAGGTAGAGGGGAAGAGGGAGGAGGACGAAGTAAGAAAGAGAGGAGGAGGCGCGAAGATGAGGGTGGGGGAGAAGGAAGAAGAGGGAGAGGAAAACAGAAGAGGGAGAGAGAAGGGGAAAGGGGAGAGGAAGATATAAGAGGAAGAAGAGGAAGAGAATGAGGGAAGAAGAGAGAGAAGGAAAGGGTGGGGGTTAGGAAATGGTAAAAATTGGGTGTGGGAGACAGAGAGAAAAAAAATAGGAAGAGAAGAAAGAAGGAGAGAAAGGAGAAAGAGAAGAGAGGAGAGAAAGGGGGAAGAGAAAGCAGGAGAGAAAGAAGGAAGAAAAAGGAGAAAGAGAGAAAAGAGGAAGAGAAAGTAGGCAGACAAATTAGGAAGGGAAGACAGAAGGGGAAAGGATGAAGGAAGAGAAGAAGACAGAAATGATAAAGAGACTGGAAGGGGAAGACGGAGAGAGGTAATGAGATGGAAAGACGAGGAGGGAGAGGGGAAGGGAGAGGGGAGAGGAAAGGGGGAATGAGAGACTGAAGGGAGGGAAAAGAGGGAACAGTAGGGGAGTCGGAAAGAAATATATGAGAGAGAGAGAGAGAGAGAGAGAGGGGGGGGGAAGGGAATAGGAGAGGAGAGGGGAGATGAAAAGGGGAATATTCGAATGAGAGAGGGATGGAGGCGGAAAGGGGGGAAAGAGGAATAAGGGAGAGGGGGAGGGGAAAGGAGAGGGAAGAGGGGAGAGGAAAGGATAGGGGAGAGGGGAGAGGAAAGGATAGGGAAGTGGGGAGAGGGAATGGGGAATAGGAAAGTGACACGATGAGGAGAAAGGTCTGGGGTTAGCAAAGAGACTTTTTTTTTTTTTTTTTCCTATCCATCTATCAAACTTTGGGTATACACCGAGTGTTTACTTTTATTTATTTATTTATTTATTTATTTTTTCTCTTTGGACTGTTTTCTAAGCCCAGGAATTCTAACAGCCCCCCAAAGTCACATGCCACCACTTTGACACCAATACCGAACCGTCCATACTGAAGCAAGCTGGGGTTCTCTCTCTCTCTTTCTCTCTCTCTCTCTGGGCTGGTGTGATGGTGTTAAATGTGGTAGGTTTATATGTTAATGGGTGGCCAGAAAAACCACTCCTCCTCCTCCTCCTCCTCCTACTACTACTACTACTACTACCACCACCACCACCACTACCACCACCCCCACCTCTGGGCTGATGTGAAGGTGTCAGATGTGGTAGGTTTATATGTTAATGGGTGGCCAGAAAAACTACTACTACTACTACTACCACTACCACCACTACCACTACTAATACCACCACTACCACTACAACTACTAGGCTACCACACACCGCAGCTCACAGCTGGCTACACCCAGCCTTAAAATTACACCCAGAGAACTTTTCCAGCCAAACCACCTGATTACGTAGTGTGTAGAAGTTTTTGTAATTAATGACCTAATCTGACCCTAATTTTCAAAGTTGGCATCGCCTCGCGTATGAAAGCTTTGTTGCAATATTTCTGACGTTGCTATTATTGTTGTTATTATTATTGTGGTTGTTGTAGTTTATTATTATTATTAATAATAATGTTGTTATTAGTTGTTTTTCTTACTATTATTATTGTTACTATTATTATTAGTGTTATTATGATTATTATTATTATTATTATTATTGTTATTACTGTTATCAGTTGTTTTTCTTCTTCTTCTTCTTTTTCTTCTTCTTCTTCTTATTATTATTACTATTATTACTGCTGCTTGTAAAGACATTTTATCAAGCACAGGAGGGAAGCAGAATAGAAAGGTTTATGTGATCTCTCTCTCTCTCTCTCTCTCGTCAAAGGTAAAACCGGAACACCCATCCATAATGCCACAAGATCGAGCCTCAAATTATTCAGGATGGAGTGAGGTCGCTTTCCCTGTCTCATCTACCTGCTGTTAAATATTTCAGGTGACAGGTGACAGGAGGGGGGGGGGGCGGGGAGCTGTCTCTTCTGGTCCTCTGACTTTTTGGGAGAGCTGTGAAAAATGAATGATGGGGTGATTCTTTGGTTGGAGTGTTTGGTAGGAAAATCTTGCTTAGGGATGATTCTCAGCTGATGGTGTGTGTGTGTGTGTGTGTGTGTGTGTGTGTGTGTGTGTGTGTGTGTGTGTGTGTGTGTGTGTGTGTGTGTCTATTTGTGCCTGTCTGTTTGTCTGTGTGTCTGTTTCCCTGTCTGTCTGTCTGCCTCTCTCTCTCTCTCATACATAGAGGTGATTTTCTCTCTCTCTCTCTCTCTCTCTCTCTCTCTCTCTCTCTCTCTCTCTCTCTCTCAGAATATTCACTCCTATTTTCCATTACTCTATATATTTAGTATTCTCAGTCTTTATATCACCTAATATTAACTGTCATAACCTTTATCCTTTATTTTTTACTTTTTTGAAATAAAGGAAAATGAAATAAGCACTGAATTATTTATATTGGAAGGGGCTGAGGAGTAGGCGATACTTAAAAATATATAAATAAATAATAAACAACATACAGCCAAGTAAATGAAATGATATATATATATATATATATATATATATATATATATATATATATAGAGAGAGAGAGAGAGAGAGAGAGAGAGAGAGAGAGAGAGTGATATATAAAAGCTTCCCCGAAGAAATATAGATTATGTTAGAATTAATTAAAGAACGATAAAAACTGGAAATTATATAAACATTGTGACCGAGGAGGTGCAGGTTTAAATGTACAAAGGACGAATATATATGAAAATGGCTGATGAAATAGGGATAAAGTTTTGGAGAATTGGGACAGATTATAGCAAGGAGGAAATGGGGAGAGGAAGGCTGGCTGGAGTGACATTAGTGGGATTGGTTAGGTATTGGACAGGTGAGAGGCGATGGGTTTGCTCTCTCTCTCTCTCTCTCTCTCTCTCTCTCTCTGTCAGGATGATTTGATTTACAAATTTTATTGTGTAAGGTTTACATAATAAAAATTACACAAATGGCGCACCCCCTAGTAACACATACGTCGGGTGGATTGCCTTGATGGGTTGAACCATTGTAATAAACATATAAATAGATTAATAATCACAGATATAAAGTTACACGAATATAGTATGATTATATACACATTGTTTCTTAACAAGAAACAGGCAGTGGTAAATTTCATCTCTCTCTCTCTCTACTCGCAGGATTTCTCTCAGTTTTATTTTCCTCTCTCTCTCTCTCTCTCTCTCTCTCTCTCTCTCTATTTCGGTATATATTTTTTAACCATTCCTCCTCATCAGCATCATTCTCTCTCTCTCTCTCTCTCTCTCTCTCTCTCTCTCTCTCTCTCACATACTTCAACCCAATCACATCGCTAAGCAACCAAAAATCACCTATACCGCCATTACCAAGCAACTTTCACCCTTACCGTGTCTCTCCATAAGGTCGATCAAACGTAAGAATCTATAGTGAGGAGGGCAGGCTATTTCTTTCCGTATTCTTTTTCCTTCAGCCTTTGTTTCTTTTTTTTAATAGAACAGCAGTCGAATATTTCTTATTGGAGTGGGTAATCTGTGTGTGTGTGTGTGTGTGTGTGTGTGTGTGTGTGTGTGTGTGTGTGTGTGTGTGTGTGTGATGGAGGAGTGATTTTGTTGTTATTATTGTTGTTTGTGTGGGTTGTTTTGCTCTTGTTGTTGTTGTTGTTGTTCTTTTGTTATATGGAACTTTGCTTTTATTTTTCGTTTAATGCTTCGTATATATTTTTGTTATTGTTCGACTGGTTCATTCGTGTGTGTGTGTGTGTGTGTGTGTGTGTGTGTGTGTTGATGGTTTTTATTAATTGTTTTTGTTCTTGTTTATGTTCATAATGCTGAAATTTATCTATCTACACCCACACGCCCTAATCCTGTAAGGGATGCCCACAAACAAATCGCCTCCGTGTCACCCTGTCCCATGCCATTTCGCTGCCCTCCCCCCAGCTATTACCCCCTCCCCTATCTCATATACCTCTCTACTCCATCCCTCCATTTCATCCACGGTCTCCCCGCTTTCTCATCCTCGGTCTCCCCTTCCCTCTCTGTCCCCTCCACCTCACTCATACTCTCCTAGTTAGTCTCTACGGAATGTTTAGTAATAATGAATCCGTACGGTCCCGAAGCTAGGCTATGTAGTGCAATATATAGAAGGGTAGATGGCCTAGCTAATAATAATAATAATAAATAATAATAAAATAAAATAATAATAATAATTTAAAAGTAAAATTATAAAACAATAATAATAAGTCGCCTCTTAGGGTATTAAATTGACGCGTGTTGAATGGCTGTTACTCTGACTGGTATGGTTTTATGTCGACCAGGTATCATCATTGTCATTATCTTCATAATCATCGTCATCTTCAATCATCATAATAATCATCATAATTACCACCACAGCCATCATCATCATTTCTACCACCACCATCTCCACAACCATAATAATAATCATAATAATAATAATGAAAATAATAATAGGGATAAATAATAATAATTAATAATAATAATAATAATAATAATAATAATAATAATAATAAAGTAAAATAACACTAATAATAATAATAATACAGTAACAATAATAACAACACTAATAATAAAAATAAAAATAATAATAATAACAATACTACTACTACTACTACTACTACTACTAATAATAATAATAATAATACATTCACCCTCATTATAATTACCAGCAAACACCAGATATCATTGCTCTTTTCCTCGCTAATTTTTCTGCCCTCGAAAAAACCCTCGTATAAAATGCATCAGGCCAAAATAAATCCCATCATAATTATCAAAGCTGGGGCTGGCGGCTTAGAGAGAGAGAGAGAGAGAGAGAGTCCGTCTCATATTTTATATATATACCGTATCCCAATCCCACGCTTTCAAATAAAGGAGAGAGAGAGAGAGAGTCCGTCTCATATTTTATATATATACCGTATCCCAATCCCACGCTTTCAAA
>NC_136995.1:14448494-14453494 GCF_032717465.1 Coenobita brevimanus
TTGGATATGATTGGGTACATGGAGGCGAATTGTTTGTGGCCATCCCTTACGGGATTAAGGCGTCTGGCAACAGATAGATAGATAAATTGGTTAATATTGTACTGCACGTTAATTATGAAGAGTATGGTGATTTGGGGGAGGCGGTGGCTCAGTCGATAGAGAGGTGGCCTGCAGTCCTACCGGACCCAGGTTCAAATCCCGGCTGGGGCAGGGAACAGTTTAAGGATTTGAATTTCCTATAAATCAGACTTTACTGATCTACCAGAAGACCCGCCGACATGTCGTAAAAATACCCCCGCTAATAACAATACACCAGTCCTGTATGAGACAGCCCTAGCATGTATTCAGTATGGACGGTGGGTGTTAGCGCCGAAGTGGTGACATGTAGAGGTGTATGATATGTGGGAGGACTACTGGGCCTTGGGAGCAGGCTGGGAAGCCTATGCCCAGAGTCGGACACATAAAAAAAAAGAATGATTTATGCAAGACTACAGGAAGGTGTACCTGGAAAAACAAATCGCTTAGGAAAAGGTGTTAGGGAGCTTCCTTAACGGGCCAAACACACAATCCAGAGACATACCCAGGCCCACACCAGCACACTGAGCCATCCACACAACGCAAGATACCCCTCGGTGAATTTTTAGTGGATTTCTTGATGAACGATCCTTGTATATTTTGCCAAACACATGCTCAATCCCGGAGTTCACCCCTGTCTCTCGCACGCCCCTCTGCCACTACAAAACACCCTCCCTCCACGCAGTGCCTTCCCTACTTGTTAATTACTCTCTTTCCCTACTTGTGGAGAGAGAGAGAGAGAGAGAGAGAGAGAGAGAGAGAGAGAGAGGAAAGGTGAAAAGGAGGGAAGGAAAGGGGAAGGGAGAGAAACAGAGAGAGAAAGGGTAGGAGAAAAGGTGAAAAGAGGGAGGGAAAGAGAAAAAAGAGAGGGAGGGGGAAAGGGGAAAAGAGAGAGAGACAGAGGAGAGGAAGAAAGGCAGAAGAAGGGGGGAAAAGGGGGGGAGGGAAAAAGAGCAAAGAAGAAAGAAAGACAACAAGAGTAGATGTTTCGTGAGACAGTGATAAAATGATAGATATGATTCAGTGAGATTTGGACAAGGAATATATGTGGTTGATGATCATTCTCTCTCTCTCTCTCTCTCTCTCTCTCTCTCACCGCTATTTCCTTCGCTATTTATTTCCTGTATTCAATGATGTTGGAGAGGATGGACTCTAATATACGTTTCTCCACACACACACACACACACACACACACACACACAATCCGGATATGATTCAGTGTCCTTCAGAGGGAAAAAAAATAAAACACACACACACCAGCTAGTCAGTCATAACCCTTCTCTCCCACCATTACTGCCATTTTCCCCCTGCCACTCCACGCCACCCTCCCCCATGTTCTCACCTTGTTACCTGGAGCATGAGGGAACTTGGAGAGGTTAGGTGTTTGTTAAAATAGACACAATCCCTGAGTCTGCCTCTCGCGTCACTACATAACACAACACACACAGACATAAACTATCTATGTAAATTCTAGCTAGCAGACAGATAGATAGACAGATAGACAGACGGACAGACAGACACAGAGATTAATAGACAGACAGATAGACAGAAAGGAACTCAAGTCAACACCATTCCCTCTGTCAGTCATATTTCTTTCTTCTACTTCCTTATCCCATAATGTAAGAAAGAAGCTAAGATTTTCGCCCTTCTTCTGTTTATTTCGTCTACCTCAGTGGCAGGGTAAGATAATGCTACGGCTGCACATTCTTTCCACAGCACTTCTACGTGACTAGCATCATATTCTAGTGTTAATCCATTGTTACACGCCAGTAGTCACGATGGAGAGACGATTAGGCTATGTTAGTGAGAAAAGATTAGAGCAGTTAGAGCTGAAGAGTGACCGTGTGTGTGTGTGTGTGTGTGTGTGTGTGTGTGTGTGTGTGTGTGTGTGTGTGTGTGTGTGTGTGTGTGTGAGACACACACACACACACATACGTCGAGTAAATCAAATCACCAGCCTTCGTTTCGCGAGCGCGGGATAAATAGTAATATGCAGCACCCGAATCAAAACACTTTAAATAAATCCAACTCCTTGACCAGAAAAACAAACTGAGAATCATCATCATCATCATCATCATCATCACCACCATCATCACGACCACCATCATCATCATCATCACACCATCATCATCATCACCATCAATCATTATCATCATCATCATCATCATCATCACCACCCTCACCACCACCACAATCATCATCATCACCATCACCACCACCAACATCATCATCGTCATCACTATCATCATTACCACCACCATCAACATCATCATCACCATCATCACCACCACCACCATCATCATCATCATCATCATCACCTTCACCACCACCATCATCATCATCACCACCATCATCATTACCACTACCACCATCATCATCATCATCATCATCATCATCATCATCACCAGCATCATCATCATCGCCCTCACCACCATCATCATCATCATTACCACCCTCACCACCACGATCATCATGATCACCACCCTCACCACCACCATCATCTATCAATAAAAAAATACGTCCTCTCATTTTTTCATAATCTAAATGGAGGAAAAAAAAAAAATGTGGATTTGGGTCTTTGATGGACTTCCGGTGCGAGGGGAAAAAAAAAAAAGCTTACCTGGGCTACAAGGCTGATTGATAAAATGTGGTAAAATTAGCGAGGAATTATGGGAATGAACGAATAATATATAATGAAAAAATGTGGCAGAGTCGCAAAGAGAATATTTTTTTTTGTATTTATATTATGGTTATCTATATTATTATTATTATTATTATTATTGTCATTATTATTACTATCATTATCCTCATCATTATCATTAGCCTCATCATCAGTTATCACCAGTATCACTGCCATCATCATTATCATTATTATTATCGTTACCATCATCATCGTCGTCATCATCATTATCATCATCATCATCACAATCATCATCATCACCATCATCATAATCACCATCATTATGTTTATCATCACCATCAACATCGTTATCACCATCATCATCGTCATCATTATCACCACCATCATCATCATCGTTATCATTATCACCACCATCATCATCACCATCATCATCACTACTATGAAACTTATATATGCCTTGAATTGTTGGTGTTGGTGTTGTTTTCATTATTGTTTTTGTTTTTGTTAATTATTGTTATTGTTGTGGGCTTACTCAAACGTAAACTCGGTGCACTGCAAGCTAAAATCAACCCCCACCCTGCTTTCGGGGTATAGGGAGGGAAATCAAGTGTGTATAACCAGGCAGCTCCACCACCCAGCTATAGCAGTGCCACCACGTGAAGGAGTCCCTCTCCACCATCAATAAACCACCCAAATATCTCCATGGCAACGAAAAAAAGTGAGCATTGACTAAAAAAAAAAAAAAAAAGGTATATTCAGAAAAATTCCAAACGATATATTATATTGAATTAAACACACTTATTAAAAAAATACTGGATATTTTTATCAGGTAGTCGGATGCTGAAACACACACACACACACACACACACACACACACACACACACACACACACAAACACACACACAATTTAACTCAATATCAACAAACGAGCTTTGCAATTAACAGATAAAACAAATACTACATGAAGTTCAAGCATTAAAGAAATTACTGTATGCTAAATGACTGAGAGCAATATTGACAGGGAAAGATAGGAGGGAAAGATTGGGAGGAATATTTGGTGTAATAAGACTGAGAAAAATAAATACTAAAATAACAAGTCCGAAAAATTGTGAAAAAATTTAGTAGGGAAAGATAGGGAGGAGTATTTAATGGAGAAAGACAAGGAGGAGTACGAAAAATAGTGAAAAAAGATAGGGAGGAGTATTAGTGGGAGAAAGATTGGGAGGAGTATTAGTGGGAGAAAGATTGGGAGGAGTATTACTAGGAAAAAGATAGGGAGGAGTATTAGTGGGAAAAAGGTAGGAAGGAGTATTTGCAGGAAAAAGATAAGGAGGAGTATTAGTGGGAAAGAGATAGGGACAAGTATTAGTGGGAAAGAGATAGGGACAAGTATTAGTGGGAAAGAGATAGGGACAAGTATTAGTGGGAAAGAGATAGGGACAAGTATTAGTGGGAAAGAGATAGGGACAAGTATTAGTGGGAAAGAGATAGGGACAAGTATTAGTGGGAAAGAGATAGGGACAAGTATGGAAAGTGGTGAAAAAATATAGGGAGGAGAATGAAAACCTGCGGGAAAAGATAATGCAAAAAGATAAATACTAAAAACACACACTATACATGGGTACAAAAATAAGAAAAGAAAGGAACAAATTCCACGAAAAGAGAGACATTTAGAAAATGGACGAAAAGGACAGGCAAACTGTAGGAAAATCGAAAAAATACAAAAAAATGCGAAAAAAAAGGTTAATTATAACAAAACAGGAAAGAAGAACAAGAAAAGATGCGTAAAAAATGCCAAAAAGATACTGAAACGTAAAAATTGATCTTATGAACAAATTATATATATATATATATATATATATATATATATATATATATATATATATATATAATATATCATCATCAGCCGTCTGAATATCCACTGCAGGACCGGCATATCCCTACCGAAGCAGGGACGATACAGTCAATGTATCTCTACCAAGTGGCTTAGGCTGTCTGGTAGAGACTGTAAGTAGGGTGAGAAGTGCTTATGAGTGTGATTGTAGTGTTGTAGTGGCTTTGGATGTGTGTGTAGTCTGTGAACCAAGTGTAATCGGCCCGCCTTAAGCCGATTGGGTGCAAGCATACTAGTATGCAACACTGGTTCAACCACAGCACCCCTTGTGTCCGCCAAAGTAGCAAGTGGCTTGGTGAACGCATTCCGAAGTTTTTACAACTCTGGCGGGTTGCGAACCCACGCTCACCAGCATGCGAAACGCACACTCTACCACTGTACCACAAAGT
>NC_136995.1:14458494-14525994 GCF_032717465.1 Coenobita brevimanus
ATAAGAGGAAATAAAGTACAATGAAATTACATTACTAGTGTGAGTGCCACATATCACCATTACTACTACTACTACTACTACTTACTGCTGCAGCTACTACTACTACTACTACTACTACTACTACTAAAGGTAAACACGTAATTGGATGGGGGTGTAAATGAGACCTATGGGAAAATTTACAATGGTGTTTACAATGTCTTCCGCCACCATTAATGTCATTACCACTACCGCAATCCTGGCTGCCACCACCATGACACCACACCATAAACACCACCACACCCACACCACAGTTAGGCACACCACCATGACACGCGTGATAAATGCCACGACACCCATATCACACCCCACCACTACATTAATAACCCCCATTACACCCCCACCATACCCCTACCATGCCCCACCATACCCCCCACACCACACCATGGACACCACCACACCCATACCACAGTTAGGCATACCACCATGACACGCATGATAAATGTCACCATACCCTAACCACACCCCACCACATCCCCCACCACCACATTAATAACCCCAATACACCTCACCATACCCCCCACACCACACCACAAACACTACCACACCCTCCACCACATTCTCACGATACAACTACATCACATCACAAACACTACCATACCCCCACCACATTCCCCACCACATCACAAACTACCACACCCCCACCACATTCCCCACCACATCACAAACACTACCACAACCCCACCACATTCCCCATCACATCATAAACACTACCTCACCCCCACCACACTCTCCTCCACACCACAAACTACCACACCCTACCACACTCCCCACCACATCACTACCACACACCCACCACAGTCCCTGCCACACCACACACACTACCACATTCCCCACCATACCACCACACCCCTACCACAATCCCCACCACAATTCTCAACCTGTTCTAGACCCAATCTCTCCAGTCATCAACTTTTAACCACCATCGTAAACCAATGCTGTTGGGGTCACGGGTGGCTGAGTGGGTTACGTCTCAGTCTACCTGTCATTTGGGCCGGGGTTCGATCCCAGTTGACGGAGGCCATTTAAGAGTGGTCTATATGATTGCCTTAAATGTGTTACGTTCCCTGGGAGTTGCTGTAGTGGTCTCTCCCTCTCAGTTTCTTCCACTCCCTCCTCAAATTCCTTTTTCTCAGTCTTCGTGATTCCTTCCGTCCTTTCTTCCTCTTCCTCCATCGTCCTCTCCCTCTCTCTTCTCCATTCCTTCCAACCCCCTTCTCTCTCTCTCCTTCTCTATCATATTACCCTCTCTAGCTGTTTTTTACAGTCCTCTTCCTCTTCCTTTTCCTTTTCTTTCCCTGCTTCCTCGGCTCCTCTCGTCTCTTTTCCTGATCCCTACTCAACAACAACTCCAATCCACTGTCTCCCCTCCATCCCCATCCTAAAATCCCCCCACCACAACCCCTACACACACACACACACACACACACACACACACACACACACACACACACACACACCTAAGCACAACTACCAACGAAATTATACCAATCACGACTTTTTTTTTTCCTTCTTCACCTCATTCCCCACTCGCTAATCCTTTCCCCTCACCCCCCCAACCTTTCCCCTCTCACCCCTCCATCCCCTCCCCTCCCCAACCTACTCAAAACCACGTCCTAAAGGCATCTAGTCCAGTCATATCCTTTGCTTTCCCCTCTTTTTCCCCTCTTCTACCTCTCCTTCCCCTGACCCTAATAAGCTTTTTTCTTCCCTCCTCCCCCTTTTCCCCTCTCTCCTATCTCTACATCCCCTCACCCTAAAAATCTTTCCTCCCCCCCTCTTCCCCTCGTTTTTCCCCTCTCTCTTCCCTCTCCTCTACCTCACTTTAATAACATTTTTTCTCTCCCCTCTTCCCCTTTTTCCCCTCTCCTCTCTATTTTCCCCTCATCCCAAAAATCTTTTCTTCACCTCTTTCCCCCCCTCTCTCTTCCCTCTCCTCTACCTCACTACAGTAACCTTTTCTCTCCCCTCTTCATCTCTCTTTCCCCTCTCCTACCACCCCTTCCCCTCACCCCAAATATCTTTTCCCCTCTAGAGCTGTGGTGGACTCCAATATAACACCAACATTTCGAAGCTGGGTAAGTATACAGCTAAACACACAGCTAAACACACAGCTAAACAAGACACAAAGCTAACTACAATCCTTTCACCTTAACTTGGCCTAAATTTTCGTCCTTTGGCAGCTTATTTCACGTAGCTCAGTGGCAGAAAAAGACGATGCTACAGCTCTACATTCTTTCCATGGCTCTTCTTCGTGACTAGCAACCTCTTTCAGTGTTAATTCATGAACTCATCATTCAAGATGGAGGGATGGAAGTTTTAGGCCAAGTTAGAGATGAGTATAGATGGAAATTTTGGGCCAAGTTAGAGTAAGAAGAGTATAGATGGAAGTTTTAGGCCAAGTCAGAGTGAGGAGAGTACACCTGTTTTCACCTCACCCATAACACGAACAACACTGCAACGTTGCAACATCGTCATGCAATCAATCTTCGTCTCTCCTCACAGATTTAGAGAGTCTGGAATGTGGCTTTCTGTTCATCCTATCCTACGAAAATTTCACGACTGTCTTTCATTGCAGTTTTCATTATTTTCACGACTGTTCTTAATAGTAGTCTTCATATTTTTTTCCTGCCGGGTGCCACTGGAAGGGTTGGTGTGTGGGTTACGCTTCTTGCAACTCACGGAAACTTAGTCATTCCCCCCCCCCGCGCGCGTGTGCGTGCGTGCGTGTGTGTGTGTGTGTGTGTGTGTGTGTGTGTGTGTGTGTGTGTGTGTGTGTGTGTAGATGTGAAGTCGTTTGCATTCGTTTGTACTCCCTATTACTTTGTACTCCTTTCTCTCTCCGCCCTTAACAACCCAACCCCTCTTTGTCACCCACTCCCTCCCCCCTCTCTCTTCCCCTTCCTCAAACCCCCCCTCTCTCTCTAACCCAACCCCCGCTCCACGACAAAACTATTTCAACCACAACCCTTTCTTCCCCTCCCCCCCTTTCCCCCACCTCCCCCTTCCCCACTTCCGCCCCCTACCATTAGCCTAACCCCTTCCAGTGACGTCACGCTCTGTTACGCTCTCATTGGTTCAGGGGGAGGCTTGTGGTCGTGTGTGTGTGTGTGTGTGTGTGTGTGTGTGTGTGTGTGTGTGTGTGTGTGAAGAGGGTGACGGAAACGACAGGAGAGAAGGCAGAAAAGAAAGGAAGAATGAAGAAAAGGAAGGAAGGAAGAAAAGAAAGGAACAAAGGAAGGATGGAAGAAGAGTAGGAAGATAAAGGAGGGAGGGAGGGAGGGAGGAATGAAGGATGCAGAGAAGCATGCAAATAAACAAGAAATGAAAATGTAGTAGGAAGAAGCGAGGAAAAGAGAAAGAAAGAAGGAAAGATGGAAGGAAGGAAGAAGGAAGGAAGGATAGATGGAGGAAGAGTAGAAAGATAGGGGAAGGAGAGATGGAGGAAAAGTAGAAAGATAAGGGAAGGAGAGATGGAGGAAGGAAAAAGGGAAGGAAGGAAGCAGAAAAGCGCTCTATATTGATGAAACAAAACAAAGAGAAAAGAAAAACTAATGAGAGAATAAAGTGAGTGAGAAGGACAAACACAAGTACCAAAAGGAATGAGAAAGAGGGAATGAGACAGACAACAGTAAAAATGATGATGATGATGATGACGCTGACGATGGATGATGATGATGATGATGATATAATAATAATAATAATAATAATAATAATAATAATAATAATAATAATAACAACGACAACAACAACCACCACCATCTATACCAAATTCATCACACAAGTCCCGTTCCTAATAATAATAATAATAATAATAATAATAATAATAATAATAAAGTAGAAAATAAAAAATCAGCTTGGAAGAAAGAAAAAAATATTAACTTTTATTGATGCTAAAAAAAAAAAATAATGGAAACTTTAGGCTATTGTTTCTGGTCGAAGTCATTATTTTTTGTTGCTCGTCTCTTTCTTTGAGAGAGAGAGAGAGAGAGTTTGCTGGTTCAGATCGTGTTGTGTGTGTGTGTGTGTGTGTGTGTGTGTGTGTGTGTGTGTGTGTGTGTGTGTGTAAACTACTATCCATTGTTTATTTAGATCGTGTGTGTGTGTGTGTGTGTGTGTGTGTGTGTGTGTGTGTGTGTGTGTGTAAACTGCTATCCATTGTTTATTTAGATCGTGTGTGTGTGTGTGTGTGTGTAAACTGCTATCCATTGTTTATTTAGATCACGTGTGTGTGTGTGTGTGTGTGTGTGTGTGTGTGTGTGTAAACTGCTATCCATTGTTTATTTAGATCGTGTGTGTGTGTGTGTGTGTGTAAACTGCTATCCACTGTTTATTTAGATCATGTGTGTGTGTGTGTGTGTGTGTGTGTGTGTGTGTGTGTGTGTGTGTGTGTGTTTTAGAGCATACAAATAGGCTGTGTGCACCCCTGAGTTGATGTGCGTGTGTGTGTAAGTGTATTGTGTGTGCGTGCGTGCGTGTAGGTGAGGGTGGAGTAATTTCAAGGTAGAGTAACTGTCTAAAGAACTGACTGTGTGTGTGTGTGTGTGTGTGTGTGTGTGTGTGTGTGTGTGTGTGTGTGTGTGTGTGTGTGTGTGTGTGTGTGTGTGTGTGTGTGTGACGTATACTTGGGCCTGTGTGCACATCATATTTGTGTACGTTTATGTATATGTACGTACCTGTGTGCATTATTTTCATGTATCTGTCTATGTATGTGCAGCTGTGTGTACGTGTAGCTGTGTGTACGCTTGTGTGCTATAAAACCGCATGCTTAAGTGTATCTATGTGTAGGTGTAATCGTGTGCACGTGTGTGTGCATTTATTTTCATGTGTGTGGACCTGTGTACATATGCAGCAAAATTCACACATCACAAAGCATGAGTACATGTGTAAACGTTCATGTGTTTGTGTATACATGGCTGTGTGTACACCTAATCTATGTGTGTGTCTATGCGTGTGTATTAACTTTCATATATCAGTCATTATATATTGATGTAAGTGGGTGTATGTGCATATATTGATATTCAGTTGTGTATGTGTGTGTAGTCACGGCGGAGAATGTGCTCATGTGTGCAACTGGGTAAGCATTAATGTTTATGAATGTATGTATGTGAAAGTATGTGTGTGTGTGTTTATGTGTGTGTGTGGGGGTGTAAGTGTTTGTCTGTACGTGTGTGTGTGTGTGTGTGTGTGTGTGTGTGTGTGTGTGTGTGTGTGGGTGGGTGGGTAAGTGTGTGTATGTATGTGTCTGTACGTGTATGTGTCTGTACGTGTTAGTGTGTGTGTGTGTGTGTGTGTGTGTGTGTGTGTGTGTGTGTGTGTGTGTGTGTGTGTGTGTGTGTGTGTGTGTGTGTGTGTGTGTGTGTGTAATCATGAAGGTATGTAACTGTTGTGGTGTGTTTCAGTCCACTGCCTCCTAACAACCTAAACAAGTCATCACACACTCCACCAAACCCTCTACCTCACCTCACCACACCCCAACACACCTAACCCTCTAGCTCACCTCACCACATCACACACACCCAATGCACCATACTTTATACCACACGCCCCTACCTCACCACACCACACCACATCCTTTCCTCGCCACACCAACCCCCTACCTAACCTAACCACACCACATCACTCTAGCTCACCACACCACACCACTACCTCACCACACCACATCACTACCTCACCACACCACATCACTACCTCACCACACCACATCACTACCTCACCACAACACGTCACTACCTCACCACACCACATCACTACCTCACCACACCACATCACTCTAGCTCACCACACCACATCACTCTAGCTCACCACACCACATCACTACCTCACCACACCACATCACTATCTCACCACACCACATCACAACTTCACCACACCACATCCCACCCCCTCAATCATCCCTATCTTGCACTGACGCCTTCACGCGGTGGCACAGGTTATACGAACGTCCCTCGGCTCCGTCCCTATCCCCCTCAAGGAGAGGGGTGGAGGGGAGAAAGAGAAGAGCAATTTCATCCTGCAGTCTACTTGGTTCAAATGCGACTGGAATAACAAGAACAAGAAGAACAAGAACAACACCAACAACAGAATCTTCTGATAAATTACCAATATGCCGGGAATCGAACCCGGGACTCTCAGGTGAGAGCCAGGCAGCATACCACGACCAGGTAAAAGTTAACTCACGTTGTCACAATCTTGTAACCAACGTCCCTCCGACCCCACTGTGGGCATCAAGAGGATGAGTTAACCCCCTGGCACTCGGGCACGTAGATGCTTTTAATCTATCCCAAACACTTACGGCAAGATTGAGACAACGTGAGTTAACTTTTACTTGGTCGTGGTGTAGTGGTATGCTGCCTGGCTCTCACCTGAGAGTCCCGGGTTCGATTCCCGGCATATTGGTAATTTATCGGATGATTTTTCCTGTGTACAGTACAGGTTTCTCTCAACAACAGCATCTCTTATCTCCAGCTGTCACATATCGGTACACTGAATTACTGTATATTATTATTTTTTTATTTTCTTATCTCATTACAGCGCGCGCGCGCGCACACGCGCACACACACACACACACACACACACACACACACACACACACACACACACCTCTCATCTACATACATCTCTCAGTTAAACCACACCTGTCACCACACCACACCTCATCACACCACGCCACACCACACCACATCACACCACTCTTTCATCACACCCCTCGCCTCAGTACCACAGCAAGTGCCCACACTGCGTATGGGTGTGAGAGCGTGAAGGAAGTGTTTGCAGAGAGAGAGACAGACAGAGAAAGAGAGAGAATGTGTGCGTGCGTGCGTGCGTGCGTGCGTGCGTGCGTGTGTGTGTGTGTGTGTGTGTGTGTGTGTGTGTGTGTTGGCAGGTACACATTACACTAAAAACAGCAACACTAAACATTCTTAGATCGAAATTTATATGTCTAATGTTAACAACTGACCTATCTTAAATCTCCTTAAGAGGGATAATACCAGCTAATCACAAGACCCGCTGGTATATCGCAGAAATACCCCTGTTAATACAACCACACCAGTCCTGAATGAGAGCCCTGGCATGTATTTAATATGGACGGTGGGTTTTAGCGCCGAAGTGGTGACATGTGAAGAGTAGAGAGAGTACGACGAAATGAGACAAAGAGGCAGACAGAAAGACATAATACAGCTAAACACACAGACAGCTTACAGAAGGACACACACACACACACACACACACACACAGTTTAACCATACATACAAACAAATAGCTAAACAGACAGGCACAGACAGCTACACACAAACAGACAGACAGACAAAAAAGCCCACAGGCAAGAGAAAAAGTAAAAAACAAGAAAAATTAAAACCACAAACATAAAACCATATAAACAATTAAGGACGTAAACAGGAAGTAAACAAACCTGGCCGAGAGAGGTAAAAAAAAT
The DNA here is from genome assembly GCF_032717465.1 of Coenobita brevimanus. Classification (NCBI taxonomy): domain Eukaryota; kingdom Metazoa; phylum Arthropoda; class Malacostraca; order Decapoda; family Coenobitidae; genus Coenobita; species Coenobita brevimanus. The sequence goes on from NC_136995.1 coordinate 14,465,969, forward strand.
AAAGATAAATAGAGTGGGAAAAGAAAAAACTGAGGAAAAGAGAAAAAATGCGGAAAGAGAAAAGAGAAGAGAAAAAAGAGGAAAAAAGAGGAAGAGGAAAAGACAGAAGAAAGAGGAAACGAGCAAAAAAGAGAAACAAGAGAAAAATGAAAAATGAAAAAAAAAAGAGGAACAAAAGAGCGAAAAGAGAGAGTCAGTGTAAACTAAAGCAACAGGTCAGGATGGCAGCAGTAAAGACATAAAGAGCGGCTGTATAACGAGACAGCCTTCGTTACCTACACCCTGTTGTTTATTCGTTAGTGCTGCTGTAACGAGGGCACAATGAACACACATGGGTTTATACACAACGTACACATACACTGACGTACGTACATACAGACATATATATATACATATATACACATACATACATGCAAATATATATATGCATACAAACATATATACATACATATGTACATACATCCATTCATACTGTACATATATACATACAAATATATATATGCATACAAACATACATAAATACATACATATACTTACATACATACATACTACAATAACTCGCTAATGGAGCGTAGACACACATGTTTTTACCAAATATCTACAACTTCTCAGTAAACATTCACACACACACACACACACACACACACACACACACACACACACACACACACAAACTCTACGGCCCTCTCACCACCACTCATTTAGGCACTATACTCTATTCACTTGACCTTGACCTAAAACTACCATCCTTTCATCTTGAATACTGATATATAACAACAGATCAACACTAGAATGTGATGCTAGTCACGAAGAAGTGCGGCAGAAAGGATGTAGAGCCACAGTATTGTATTTTTCTGCCACTGAGCTACGTGAAATAAGCAGCAAAAAGGATGAGAATTTGAGCCAAGTTAAAATGAAAGAACTATGGATCCGTATTCTTGTCAGTTCTGGAAACTCCCTAACACGTTTTCCTTAGCGATTTGTTTTTGGGAAATGGCTAGGTAATATCTTTTCGAACGTGCTTTATGCAAAGTATGACAATATTAGGATGGATTTTGGTAACAGAAGAGGACAGTGAGGTGTAATAACCAAAACAAATCGCTTAGGAAAATGTGTTTGGGAGCTTCCTTAACCGAAGAGAATACGGGCTCAGAGAGACAGAGAGAGAGAGAGAGGAAGAACACATACAAGCACGATACTATTTACATCATTATTTCTTTAGTAATATTTTTTTTCTTCACTAATATTCCACTGCAATTTTTCGCCAGCCCACCCCCACCTAAATTACCACTCCTCCTGCCCTTAATTGCCCTCTGATGACCCTTAACTGCTTGTTCGGGGGCATGGCTTGTTACGTCTACTTGTACTTATACTTGTAATATACTTATCTGGGGGTGTAATATACTCTGGTGTGAAATATATATTTGTGTTTGGGTGTTTTTGGGTGTGGTTTGAGTGTAGTCAGGGTGTATTTTACTTCGTGCCATTTTCTCTGACCTCTCTCAGTAGGATGGCTTTTTATGTCTATCTATTTTATATATATTTATCTAACTACCTATCGATTTATATATTTATCTAGTTACTTATTTTTCTGTACATACCTCTTTTATTTACATTTACTTATTTTCTATCTGTCTATATTATCTATTTTTGTCTCTCTCAGTCTATCTACGTATCTATTTATTTACCTGTCTATATATATTCTTTCTTTTTCTTTCTTCCTTCCTTCCTCCCTCCCTCTTTTTTGTTCCTTTCTCTCTCCCTCCTTCCTTCCTTTTTGTTCCTTCCTGCCTCCCTCCTTCCTCCCTCCCTCCCTCTTTTTTGTTCCTTCCTGCCTCCCTCCTTCCTTCCTCCCTCCCTCTTTTTTGTTCCTTTCTCTCTCCCTCATTCCTTCCTTTTTGTTCCTGCCTGCCTCCCTCCTTCCTCCCTCCCTCTTTTTTGTTCCTTCCTCATTCCTCCCTCCTTTATTATCGATTTACTTCATTACCTTTTCTCTCCCGTCATCAGCCAAGCATTCCTTCACAATCCTTCACTTCACCCCTTCCCCTCAACGACGTCTCTCTCCTGGCCTGATAAAGACCGTCTGTCTGGAGAAAGAATAAAGACAAAGACGGCCTCGTACTGAAGCGGTTGGCCTTGAGGGGGTGACTCATGGGAATTCCTATCTACCTGTCTGTCTGTCTATCGGTGGATCTATTTGGCTATCTATCAATACGCCGGTCTGTCTGTCTCTATCCATTTCTTTATCTATAGGCCTGTATGTTTGTCTCTATAACTATCCACTCTCTCTCTCTCTCTCTCTCTTATTATTATTATTATTATTATTATTATCATTACTATTACCATTACCATCATTATTATTTCTGTTGTTGCTATTTTTCTTTCAAAAAACACATACTAATATATATAAATATATATATATATATATATATATATATATATATATATATATATATATATATATATATATATATATGGTAACTAATCACACACACACACGCCCACCCACCCACACACACACACACGCACACACACACACACACACGCGCACACACATAAACACACAAACAAACACACACACACATACACACGGAATGACGTACACACATGAACACACGATGAATGAAAATGGCATAAAGTTTCCCTCTGACTACTTACACACACACACACACACACACACACACACACACACACACACACACGGAAAGACGTACACACAAGCACACACGTACGATAAAAGAAATTTGGCAAAAAGTTTCCCTCTGACTACACACACACACACACACACACACACACACACGTAATGCCGACCACACACGCACACACACACCCGCAAATCCACTCTGCCCTTGACCCAAGTATGCGTGTGAATGTGTACGTGTATGTACGTGCATGTATCAATGTGTGTGTGTGTGTGTGTGTGTGTGTGTGTGTGTGTGTGTGTGTGTGCGTGTAATGTTTCTGATAAGAGGACTGTGTTTGAGTCAACGTGTATGTATGAGTTTAGGAGAGAGAGAGAGAGAGAGAGAGAGAGAGAATATGTATGCTGTGTACCGAGAAATAAGACGTGCGCGTGTGTGTGTATGATGCATACGTGTGCACCTGTTTGTGTGCGTGTGAACAAAAGGCGACAGCTGTGTGTGTGTGTGTGTGTGTGTGTGTGTGTGTGTGTGTGTGTGTGTGTGTGTGTGTGTGCGTGTAGTGTTTCTGATAAGAGGACTGTGTTTGAGTCAACGTGTATGTATGAGTTTTGGAGAGAGAGAGAGAGAGAGAGAGAGAGAGAGAGAGAGAGAGAGAGAGAGAGAATATGTATGCTGTGTACCGAGAAATAAGACGTGCGCGTGTGTGTGTATGATGCATATGTGTGCACCTGTTTGTGTGCGTGTGAACAAAAGGCGACAGCTGTGTGTGTGTGTGTGTGTGTGAGAGAGAGAGAGAGAGAGAGAGAGAGAGAGAGAGAGAGAGAGAGAGAGAGAGGAATACATGCTCATTTTGTGTACAGAGGGTATGAGTATGCGTATTTGCATTTCAGTGAGTGTGCATGTGCGTCTGATTGTGCTTTCTTGAGTGTGTGTGTGTGTGTGTGTGTGTGTGTGTGTGTGTGTGTGTGTGTGTGTGTGTGTGTGTGTGTGTGTGTGTGTGTGTGTGTTTGGGCAGTGATTGAGGAAGAGGCAGACCACAGACTGGCCCCGCCTCATTACCAACCTTTTTCACTCGCTTTTTCCTTCCCTTCCTTCCTTTCCCTTCCCTTCCTTCCTGCCCCTTCCCTTCCTTCTTTTATCCCTATCCTTCCCTTCCCTTACTTCTTTCATTCCTATCTTTCCCATCCCTTCCCTTATTTTACCTATAGATTCCTTTCCCTTCCCTTCTATTCTTTTCCTTTCCATTCCCATCTTCCTTTCCTTTTCCTTTCCTTCTCTTATGTTACCCTTCTGTTCAGTTAATTCCTCCTTCCTTCCTTCTGCATCTCCCCTTCTCATCTCCATTTTCTTCTCCTTCCCCTCCCTTCACTTCCTCCTCTCTCCATTCTTCTTCTCTCATTCCTTCCTTTATCCTTCCCTTACTCTCCTTCTCCCCCTTCCCCATCCTTTCCCCCTAACCTCTTTCCCTCTCCCACCTTTTCTCCCCTAACCCCTTCCCCTGCCTCTTCCCTTTTCCCTTCCTTCCCGTCCCCCCTCGCCTTTCACCTCCCTCTTCCCCTCCCTCATTCCTTCTCCCCTCCCCTCTCCTCCCCCACCCATCCCTTATTAAGTACCGTTTGCCCTTTTCTCAACATTTTTTAAAATATTTTCCAACTTACTCCCTTCCTTTCCCCATTTACTCTTCCTTCCTCTCTCCATTTACTCTCTTCCTTCTCCCCATTTACTCTTCCTTCCCCTCTCCATTTACACTCTCCTTTCTTTCCCCATTTACTCTTCCTTCCTCTCCCCATTTACTCCTCCTTCCTCTCCCCGTATACTCCTTCCTCTCCCCATTTAATCTTCCTTCCAATCCCTATTTACCCTTCCTTCCTCTCCCCATTTACTCTCTTCCTTCCTCTCCCCATTTACTCTCTTCCTTCCTCTCCCCATTTACACTTCTTTCCTCTCCCAATTTACTCATCCGTCCTCTTCCTATTTACACTCTTCCTCTCTCCATTTACTCTTCCTTCCTCTCCCCATTTACTCTTCCTTCCTCTCCTCATTTACTCTCTCCCTTCCCCTTCCCATTTTCTCTTCCTACCTCTCCCCATTCACTCTTCCTTCCTCTCCCTATTAACACTTCCTCTCTCCATTTTCTCTTCCTTCCTCTCCCCATAAAACATTTTATTAAACTTTTATCAGGTATTACTCTGTTATTTTACTGTGTATCTATTTATCTATATGTTTACTGCACCATCATCCTCAGTTATAATTACATTTATTTCGTCAGTTTTAAATACAGAATCCTATTTACACATTCATCAGTGCAAATTTTAGTCACATACGGGCACATCATTACAAAAAATAAATAATAATAATGATAATAATAATATAATAAAAATAATAATAATAATGGTAATAAAATGATAATAATAATAATAATGATCATGATGATGATGATGATAATACTGTAATAATAATAACAATAATAATAATTAGTAAAGAAAATAACACAAGAGAATACTGGGCTTATACACGCAATAATTCCCCAAGAGGATAATACTGACGTTTAATGCTCAGGATAACTCGCTAAGGCACAGGCGCTTATAACTTCCACCTCCCAAGACGTGGAGAATACGTGTCTACGGGTGGTACAGTGTGGTGCAAAAAGTTGGTATCAATTAGGGAGGAAGTGGAAGGAGGAGAAAGAAGGGGGAGGAGGAGGAGGAGAAAAGGTGAAAGAAGAGGGAGGAGGAGGAGGAGGAAAGGAGAAAGAAGAAGGAGAAGGTGGGAGAAGGGAGAAAGAAGAGAGAGAAGGAGGAAAGGAGAGAGAGAGAGAGAGAGAGAGAGAGAGAGAGAAAAGGAAAGAAAGAGGAGGGAGGAGGTGGAGGAAAGGAGAAAGAAGAGACAGAAGGAGGAAAGGAGAAAGAAGAGATAGGAGGAGTAGAAAGAAGAGGAAGAGAAAGAGGAAGAGGAGGTGTAGAAGGAAGAGGGTTGGATAGGTAATAGTATAATGAGAACATACTGAAGAAAGGGTGGTAGTAGTAGTAGTAGTAGTAGTAGTAGTAGTAGCAGCGGTGGTAGTAGCAGTAGTAGTTGTTAAAATCCAAGGCTCATCTGAACGTGAACCCAGTGGACTGCAGGCTTAAGTTCCCCTCCTGCAGTCCACCATCGTCCTTTTGGGGGATAGGAAAGTACAGTAGGTAGGGGACGTGTGTATAACCAGGCAGTGGATCCGCCTAGTTAGATCGGTGCCACCACGTGAAGGAGTCCCTCTCCACAACAAGGAAAGGATTAAATTTCGTCACCTCAGAATAATATTAATAATAATAATAATAATAATAATAACGATAATAATAAGAATGATAATAATATTACCGTAATAATAATAATAATAATAATAATAATGATAATAATGAGAATGATAATAATAATATTACCGTAATAACAAGTGATAATAATAATAATAATAATAATAATAATAATAAATACATTACAAATAAAAAATTCAAAACTGTCTAACTACCTACCTACCTACCTGCACACCAACCTAACTAAACACCAACCTACCTACCTACCTACCTACCAACCAACCTAAGTAAATAAATAAACAGGTTACCATAATCTATTCAATTTTAAAGGACAGATGACCTGCTTACCCCCTTGGTGGCTATTACAAATTCGAAAACTACCCCAAATAGATAGATAGATAGATAGATAGACAGATGGATAGACTGGATAGACAGACATAGATGGAGATATAGATATATAGATAGACATAGATGGACAGATAAATAAATAGATAGATAGATAGAGGGATAGATAGATAGAGGGATAGATAGATAGAGGGATAGATAGATAGATAGATAGATAGATAAACAGATAGACAGATAAACAACAGAACTAATATAATAAAGAAATACCTTCCAAATAACAAAGCCATAGAAATATCAGATACGAAAATTTACCAAGAAAGTAGAAAAAAAGGCCCAAAAAATTAATAATAAATTAAATAAGAAAGTTTCAAGTCTTCAAGATGGTTTACGAATGACTGGCCGGATGTAGTTTAAGAAAGAAAAATAAAAGCAAGATTAGATGAGGAAATAAAAGAGAAAACAAGAGGAAAACGAGGATTATGTGGGATACTGAGGAGGAGGAGGAGGAGGAGGAGGAGGAGTAAGTGAGGAAGAAAGAGGGAGATAGGAGGAGGGAGAGGAAGGAGGACGCAGAAGAGGAAGGAGGAAGAAGAAGAGGAAGGAAAGGTTGAAGGGTGGAGGGACGACAAGGAGTTCAAAGGAGTACAAAGGAAAGGTAAGGAAAGGAAGATACATACAGGAAGGAAGGGAAGGGGAGAAGAAGGAGGGGAGGCAGGGTGGGAGGGGAAAAGGGGGAGAGGGAGAGGGGAGGGGAAGAAAATGAGAGAGAGAGATGGAGACAGAAGAAAAGAGAGGACAGGAGTAAGAATAAAGAGAAGAGGGGAGGGGAGGGATATTTAGAGGAGAGGGAGAGAGAACAGGGGAGAGGAAGGGGAAGGGAGGAGGGGGAGGTAAATTAAGGGGGGGAGACGGTGGATTTGAGCTTAAGAAAAACAAATAGAGGGCGGATCCAGGGTTCGGGTGGGGGGGTGGGGAGGAGAGAGAGAGAGAGAGAGAGAGAGAGAGAGAGAGAGAGAGAGAGAGAGAGGTGGGGAGGAAAAAAGGGCAAGAGTGGAGGGGAGGGGAGGGGAGGGCAGGGCAGGGGAGGGGGAGGGGGAGGAGAGAGAGAGAGGGGAAGGGATGTACGTTCTCCAGTTCACGCACATTACTGTTTTTGTGTGCACATTTGACCTCGTGTACGTGTAGGTCTTCGTACAGCGTGTGCGTCTGTGTTTGACCCTCATGTGTGTGTATGTTTTTGTGTGATGTTTTGTGCGTGTGTGAGCATGCCTGTTGTGTACGAATGTCTGTAACGTTTGACGTAACTACGTGTGTGTGTGTGTGTGTGTGTGTGTGTGTGTGTGTGTGTGTGTGTGTGTGTGTGTGTGTGTGTGTTTTATGTATGAAGGTAAGTATGTATGTATTTGCATGTGTGAATGTGTGTGTATATGTAGGTGTGGTTGACCCAGGTGTGTGTGTGTGTGTGTGTGTGTGTGTGTGTGTGTGTTATGTATGAAGGTAAGTATGTATGTATTCGCATGTGTGTATGTGTGTGTATATGTGTGTGTGTGTGTGTGTGTGTGTGTGTGTGTGTGTGTGTGTGTGTGTGTGTTATGTATGACGGTGTGTACGTATTTGCATGTGTGTATGTGTGTGTATATGTAGGTGTGGTTGACCCAGGTGTGTGTGTGTGTGTGTGTGTGTGTGTGTGTGTGTGTGTGTGTGTGTGTGTGTGTGTGTGTGTGTGTGTGAAGGTAAGCATGTACGTGTGTGCGTGGGCCAGCAATTAGACACAACACAGAAGGAAATTGAAGAAGATTATCCTGGGAGTCACAAAGGCTGAGGAAATTACGGGGAGGGGAGGGAAGGGGAGGGGAGGGGAGGGGAGGGGTGGGGAGGGGAGGGGAGGGAACGAGAAGAAAAGTATGAGGATTGGAGGGGGAAGGGTGGGAGAGAGAATGGGGGGGAAAGGAGAGATAGGGGAGGGAGGGGAGAGGGAGGGGAGGTGGAGGGGAAGAAAAGTATGGGGATTGGAGTGGGAAGGATGGGAGAGAGGATGGGGAGAAAAGAGACAGAAGGGAGAGGGGGGTTGGGAGAGGGGACTAATAATATGGGGACTGGGGTGGGAATGGAGGAAGAGAGAAGGGAGGGGGGAGAAAGAGGGGGAGAGGGGGGAAATGAAACGTAAATAAGGGTTTGAGAAGGGAGGGGAAACGGTAAAGTATAACAGCTTATGAGAGAGGGGAGGGGGTGGGGGAGGGGGAGAGGGGGAGGAAAAGTGTGAGTCAGAGGAGGAGGAAGAGAGGAAGGAAGAGAGGGAAGGAATGGAGGAAAGTTCGGATGGAGTGGAAAGAAGGGAGGAGGAAGAGGAGGAGAAGGGGGAGGGAGAGGGAGGAAAAATACAGTATAAGGGTTTAGGAGGAAGTGGGAGGGGTAAGGAAGAGGGGGAAATAGGCTGAGGGGGAGGGGGAGGGAAAGGCATGTGCGTTTGGGAGGGAGGGGGAGAAGAGGAAGAGAGAGAACGTGGGGAAATAGGAAGGGATGGGGAGAATGGAAGGGGAAGGACTGATGAAGGAGGGGGAAGGAAGGGAAGGGGAAGGACTGATAAAGGAGGGAGAGGGAAGTAATGAAAGAATGAGTTAAGGAAAGAGAGGATGAGGGAAGGAAAGAGGGGAGGACGGAAGGAAAGAAGAAAAGACGGAAACAGTATGAGGGTGGGGAGGAAAACAGGGAAGGGCTGGGGAGGGGGAGAAAGAATTTGAGGACTGAGGGTGGGGAGGAAAGGAAGGGAGACGAAAAAGATGAAGAGGAAAATAGTACGAAGCAAAAGAGCAAGAGAGACGGTAGGAAAGAATGGTAGAAGAGTAGAGGATGAGAGAAAGGTATATGGAGGAGGAGCAGGAGGTGGTGGTGATGGGATATGAGGGGAGGGGGGAAGGGAGAGGGTGAGGGAATGGGGAGAAAGGGAGGAACGTTTAGGGGGAGGAGGAGGAGGAGGAGGAGGTAAAGAATGGATGAGGAGGGGAAGGAGGAAGAGGGGGAGGGGAGGGAGGAGAGGAGAAGAATTGAGGACGCCGAACTGAAGGCTGAAAAAGAGGATTAAAAAATAGGCTACGAAAAAGAGAAGAGACAAAAAAAAAAAAAAAAAAAAAAGAAGAGGAAAAGAGATTACTGTGCAGCTTGAAGGAATTAAACTGAGAGAGAGAGAGAGAGAGAGAGAGAGAGAGAGAGAGTTAATTATATCCTGACAAAGAAGAATCTGGGGAGACATAAGATTTAGACATTTTTCTCCTTAAGATTTAGACATTTTTCTCCTTAAGATTTAGACATTTTTCTTAAGATTTAACCAATTTTCGTAAGTTCTATTTCCTCTCTCTCCTCTGCTAGTTAATATTTCTAAGTTTATTTTCGTTCTGCTATATAGCTAATATTCCTAAGCTGAGAGAGGCATAGTACTATTTTCTCTCCTCTGCTAGTTAATATTTCTAAGCTTATTTTCACCTTCCTAGCTAATATTCTTAAGTTGAGAGAGGCATGGTAGTTTTTACTCTCACTTTCTTCAGCTAGTTAATATTTCTAAGCTTTTCACTCTGCTAGTTAATATTCCTAAGCTGAGAGAGATGTGGTATATTTCTTTGCCTGTGGTCCTTTTATATAGTTTATCTTTGAACAAAATTAAGCTCCAAATATCAAAGCTGAGTCTCCCTGAACTGCCAAAAGGACATTCTCTCTCTCTCTCTCTCTCTCTCTCTCTCTCTCTCTCTCTCTCATACTTACCAACATCATTCACTCGTTTTTCCTTGATCCCTAAAATTACATATTTATTTCCAAATGGAGAAGTGGAGCTGAAAATGACTATAAAAAAAAAAAAAAGTGAAATTAACTGGGGGAACCAACCATCCACTCACTTCATGTAGTCCTACTTTTAGATGATGCTACACTGAAGGACAAACCAAATCCTGTCACCCACAATGCCATTTACTACGCTGGGTGGTAACCATAGCAACAAAGGACGCCATGTGGTCCAGTAGGCTTAGGTGCTCCAAAAGGATACGACCAGAATAGGTTTTTATTTGAGGGTGGTTGGATTATACTGCTCACATAATGCCGCCCAGGGGCGAGGGAGGCTGGTCGCCCTAGCCTTAAATGTAAATACTGAGCAACTTAACCCCAGGCCTTTTCGGTCTTGATGGGAAAAAAAAGAAAAAACATGAAAAAAAAAAAAATGACAGACTACGTGAAGAAAAAAAAAAAAGAAATTATTTCGTTAGATCGACCATCTTAAGTTACTATGAGAGAGAGAGAGAGAGAGGGGGGGGATTAAAGTAGCCTACGTAGATAATCATACAGTGGAGGTCGAATCAGGGATAATAACAAAATGACATGAGTTTAAAATCGAATCTATGCTGATGGAACGTGACCCAGAAAATGGATAGATAGATAGATAAATAGACAGAAAGAAAACGTAGCAGCAGCATAGTAGTAGTAGTAGTGGTAGTAGTGGTAGTAGTAGTAGTAGTAGTAGTAGTGGTAGTAGTAATAATAATAATAATAATAATAATAATAATAATAATAATAATAATAATAATAATAATATCAACAATAATAATAATAATATCAACAATAATAATAATAAGAAGAAGAAGAAGAAGATGAAGAACCAGAAGACCAAAACAAACACACACTGCCCTCCACCACCAGCATACATATTTTTTTGTACTAACTCCAAACCCATTGGTCAGACGGCCACCAAAAATATATACAGACCATGAAGGACCAAACGAACCTTCCAAGACCAATTCGTGCCTCATTTAGGTCTTGGTTTTTCGTGTATGGAAGAGCAATTGAAAAGTGTTGCAAATGGGATGCCTGAAGTATTAAGCAATATAAATAGCACGGAACAGAAGGTTAAGGTCTATCTCTCTATCTATCTTTAGCCAGACGCCCTAATCCCACAATGGGTGGCCGCATACAAAACGCCTCCACGTCGCTGTCACCCACCATTTGACTGCCCTCCCCCCAACTTACTCCCCCTTCCCTTATATACCTCAAGGTTAAGGTACAACATGTAAAATAAATAGCTTAGGAAGATGTGTTACAGTACAAAAAAGCCTCTAATGCCACTTAATATAGGGACCAAAATATCGCGAATGAATGACCTTCGATTTTTTTTTTTCCATACCTTTGGAAAATAATTTTATCGCGGGATTTCCTTCCATGTTTATGTATTTATAAGACTTTGGAGTAAAACTGGGGTTGAAAATTCATGATATTTAAAGATTTTTGGACCTGTGACAATAATAATAATAATAATAATAATAATAATGACGGATACAAAGATCTCCAACGATGTTAATAGGTGGAAATCAATAATAATAATGATAATGATAATGGCGATAATCATAATGATGATGGTGATTTCTGGAGGGAGATACGTGATTTGCATTATTAAAGAGCAGTTCATCTTTAATAGCAGATGCTTTTATCCCTCCCTCATTCGGGTAATCCTCTTGTAATCAGTTAATCTCTCTCTCTCTCTCTCTCTCTCTCACTTAGCCAAACTTTCCCCCTAACTCTCTTCCCGATTTCACTTCCATTCAGAGTTTCCTGTCTGCTCTCTGCTCGTCACATCCTCTCTCTCTCTTTATCTGTCTACCTACCCACCAATGTATATCAGTCTACCAATGTCATCCCGGTTTACTACTTCTCATACCAGGTCCTCTCTCTCTCTCTCTCTCCCTGACAATAAAATAAGCTCTTCTATCAAGACCGCATCACCTCAGTTGGACAGGAAGGTTTATGTGGTCTGTAATTCTAGGACTCTCTCTCTCTCTCTCTCTCTCTCTCTCTCGCAAGCTTTTACATACTAGTTCCTACCATTCTTCCTTTCTCTTACATATCCTTACTCATTTTCTTCCCTTCCCTCTCTCTCTCTCTCTCTCTCTCTCACACACACACACACACACACACACACACATACACACACACATTATTTTCCCTCAATAAAGCATCTTTCCCCATCATTACCCTTGACTGTCATTTTCCTGGCTGTTTTTCCACCTTCCTTCCCAGACGAGGTTGGGTGGAGAGGTGGCGAGGGTGGACGGGGGGAGAAATGGAGAGGGTGAAGAGCTGGAGAGGTGGAGAAATGGAGAGGGTGGAGAGGTGGACGGGTGGAGAAATGAAGAGGGTGGAGGGGTGGAGAGGGTGGAGAAATGGAGAGGGTGGAGAAATGGAGAGGGTGGAGAGGTGGAGGGGTGCAGAGGCTGAGAAGCTGGAGAACTGGAGAGACGGAGAGGGTGGTGAGGTGGAGGAGTGGAGAGAATGGACGGGGTGGAGTGGAGAGGTGGGCACCGAAGGAAGGTGGAGAGATGGAGAGAATGGGAGAAAGGGTGGAGAGAATGGAGAGACTGGAATGGAGAGACTGAAGGAAAGGGTGGAGAGGTGGATAGAAAGGAGGGGGTGGAGAGACTAAGAGAATGGGTGGAGAGATGGAAAGACTGGAGGAAAAGGAGAGATGGAGAGAGAGAGAGAGAGAGAGAGAGAGAGAGAGAGAGAGAGAGAGACTACATATGAGGGAGAAAGACAGACAGAGAAATACATAAATAAATTGTTAGTCAGAATGTTGGATAGACAGAAAGGTAGATAGATACAGAGGTAGACAGACACACATACAAGCATACACAAAGATGGATAGCCGGATAGATAAGCAGATAGATAGAAAGATAAGGAGGATGGAATAAATTAAAGAGGAGGGGTCATCACTTGCTGGGGTTTTATATCAGAGGCTGACACTTGATAGGCTATCCCCCCCCTCCTCTCTCTCTTTCTCTCTCTCTCTCTCTCTCTCCTCCGTACCCCTTCCAGCCCTCCCTCCCCTTAACCACAAACCGCCCCCACCTAACCACAACCAGACACCCTCTCTCCTTTCCCTTCCCTCCTCTCTCCTTTCACTTCCCTTGCCCTCCCCTCCCCTCTCTCCCCTTCACTTCCTTCCCCTCTTCTATCACTTCCCTTCCTTTCCCCCTTTCCTTCTTTTCCTCCCTCTCCCCTTCCCTTCTTTGCCTTCCTCTCCCTCTCTTCCTCCCCCTTCCCTTCACCTTTTCCTCTTCCTTTAACCCTCTCCTTTCTTCCCTCTTCCTCTCTCCCTTTCCCTTTCCTTTCCTTCTCTTTCCTAATTTTCCTCTTTCCTCTTCCCTTCCCTTCTCGCCTTTTCTCTGTTTTCTTCCTTCCTCTCCTTTTCTTTCCTCGCCCCTTCCCTTCATGATTTTCTCATCCCTTTCTTTCCTTCCTCTTTTTCTTCTTCCCTTTCTTTCTCGCCATTTCTTTCTTTCCTTCTCGTCTTTTCTCTTTCCTTCTTCTCCTCTTTCCTCTTCCTCTCCCACCTCTCCTTTTCTCCTCTTTCCTCTTCCTCTCCCACCTCTCCTTTTCTCCTCTTTCCTCTTCCTCTCCCACCTCTCCTTTTCTCCTCTTTCCTTCTTCTCTTCTCCTCCTCTCTCATCTCTCTTTTTCTCCTCTCTCCCTCCCCTCTTCTCCTCCTCTTTCTTTTACTTTCTTGCCTTCCTCTCTTCTCTTTTCTCTCTCCTTCCTCTCTTCTCCTCCTTTCTTTCCTTCCTCACTTCTCCTCCTCTCATTTGCTCTCTTTCCCTCCTCTCCTTCTCCTTCCTTCCCATCTCTCCTTTTCTCTCTTTCCGTCCTCTCTTCTCCTCTGATTCTTTCCTCTCCTTCTCCCCTCTCTTTCCCTCCTTCAGTCCAGCCTTCAGGTACACTTTCATCAATCAATCAACTTCCTTTCGTTCCACTGTTTTCCTTCCTTTCCTCCTCTTTTTCCTCCAGCCTCTTAAATTTCTCTCCATCCTCTTTTCTCTTTTTACCTCTTTTCTTTCCTCTTTTTTACTTCTCCCACATTTTTATCATGTATTTCTTGCCATCTATTTCCCCTCTCTCTTTTCCTCCTTCATTACTTCCTCCTCTCCCTTTCCTTCTGTCTGTCCTTCCTCTTCCTTTTTCCTCATCCTTCCTTCCTGCTGTTCATATTCCTTTGCCTCTTACCTCTTTTCTTCTCCTTATATCCCTTCCCTTTCCCTCTCCTTCCCTTCTCGTCCCTTCTCTTACCTCGTCTCCTTCTCCTTCTTACGTTCTATTCTCTATCCTTCTCCTCTTCCTACTTCTCCTTCCCTTCTCACCTCCTTTCCCTCCTTCCTTCCTTCTCCTTCCCTTCTCACCTCCTATCCCTCCCTCCTTCCTTCTCACCTCTCTTCTCTCCTTTCCTCCTCCTCCTCCTCTCCTTCTCAACTCTTTCCCTCCTCCTTTCCTTCTCACCCCCCTCCCTCCTCCCTTCCTTCTCAACTCTTTTCCCTCCTCCTCTCATTCTCCTTTCCATCTCACCTCCTTCCCCTCCTCCTTTTCCTCTCCTCTTCCCTCCTCTCTTCAGTGTCTGGACCATTTTCATCAATCAATCAACCGCCCTTCCGTTCGCCTTTTTCCCTCCCACTCCTCCCTCCCTTCCTTCCCTCCTCCCGTTCTCCTCTCCAGCCTCTCTCCCTTCCTTCCCTCCCTCATGTCCTCCCTCCCTTACTTCCCGTCTTCTTTCCTTCTTTCCCTCTCATTTTCCTTCCATTTTCTTCTTCATTTTCCTTACCTTTAATACATGTTCTTTCCCTTCCTTTCCTTTTTTCATTTTATGGACATTGTTCTAAATAACAACAATAACGATGACAACAACAGCAATAATAATAATAATAATAATAATAATAATAATAATAAATATTATACACGTTTCGTCGCCATCACACACATTTTTATCGTCTTCTTTTCCTTAGAATCATCTTTTCTTTCTTTCTTTTTTGTTCTTTTTTTATTTTCGCTTCCGTCGTGTTGAAATTAGAGACACGCATCTAAAAAAAAAAAAGTTTCTTTTCTTTTTCCTCTTCTTCCTCTAATTCTTTTTTTCTTTTTTTCCACCTTTTATTTCCATTTTCTATCTTTGTTGTTGTTATTATTATTATTATTATATTATTATCATTATTATTACTTTTATTATTATTTTTTTTCTACGTTTACCCATTAACCTCTATGTATTTCCTTCTCTTTTCTTCCTTCTTTCTTCCTTCCTCTTCCTCTTTTCTCCTTCCTTCTTTCTTTCCTTTGCACTCCTCTTTCCTCTTCCTCTTTTTCTCCTTCCTTCCTTCTTTCTCTCCTCCGTCCCTTTTCTTTTCTTCTCCTTCCTTCCAATTTATCTTCTGCTTCCTCTTTTCTTTTTCCTTCTTTGTTCTCCCTCCTCTTTCCTCCTCTTTTTCTTCCTTTTCTCTCCTCCTTCCTCCTCCCTTTTGCTCCTTCCTTCCTTCTTTTTCTCTCCTCTGTCCACTTTTTTTTCTCCTTCCTTCCTTCCTTCCCCTTTCTCTTCCTTCTTTCTTTCTTTTCTCTTCTCTCCTTCCTCTTCCTCGTTCTCATTCCTCCCTTCCTTTTTCTCCTCCTCCCTCTTCCTCTCCTTCCTATCCTCCTTCCTCTTTTTCTTCTAGTTACCTCACTCTTTCTTCCTCTTCCTGTTTCCCTTCCTTTATCCCTTTTCCTTGTCATCTTTTAATTCTTGTTCTACCTCCTTTTCCTTCTACTTTTCCACTCTATTTTCCACTGACCCTCTCTCTCTCTCTCTCTCTCTCTCTCTTATTCCACTTCTCTCATATCTCCTCTCTTCCATTCTCCCCACTCCTCCTCTTCCTCTTTTTCCCTCTCTCTTCCTCCCTCGTTTCCATTATTCCACTTCTCCCCTCCTTGCTTCCCTTCCCCCCTCCCCCTCCCCCTTACCGCAACCGGAGCCGCGCAAGTTACCAACCGCAAGCTAACCGCAACTCTCTGCGCGGCGGGGCGGGGCGGAATAGGGGAAGTGAAGTGAAGGGGGAAGTGGGGGAGGGGGAGAAGGGGGGATGATGTGGAGGAGGGTAAGGTGGGGGGATGAGGTGGAGGGGTGATGGGGTGTAAGGTGTGATGTGGGAGAGGGTGAGGTGGAGGGTGTTGGGGTGAAGTGGTGGGGGTTGAGAAGGTTTGGGGTGAGGTGGGGGTAATGAGAAAAAAGTGAGGTACAAAGGGAAAGAAGGAAGAGGGGAAAGTGCCGAGGAGATGTTGGATGGGGTTAGGTGGGATGGAGTGGGGGAAGGCAGGATGAAACAGTAAGAAGTGGGGTGGTTTGGGGTTAGGTGGGGTGGAGAGGGTTAAAACTGAAAGAGGTGGAGTGGGGAGGGTTTAGGTGGAGTAATGTAGGATTAGGAGGGAGTGAAAACGGATTGGGAAAGATGGGGTGGATGGTGTGGTGTGGTGTGGCATGATGAGGTGAGGTGAGGTGAGGTGAGGTGGGGTGGTGTGGTGTGGCATGATGAGGTGAGGTGAGGTGAGGTATTGTGGTGTGGTGTGGTGTGGTGTGGTGTGATGTGGTGTGTGGTATGGTATGGTATGGTGTGGTGTGGTGTGGTGTGCTATGGTGTAGTGTAGTGTGGTGTGGTGTGATGTGGTGTGGTGTGATATAGTGTGCTATGGTGTGGTGTGAGATGAGATGGGGTGGAAATGAAAGAGGTGGAGTAGGGTGAAATCAAAATTGGGGAGGTGGAACGGGGTAGGGATGGGATTGAAATGAGGTGGGACAGGATGGGAAAGAGGGAGGGGATGCGTGGGGTGGGGTTGGGTGGGGAGGAAGAATGAAAGGTTTTGTGTGGGTGGGTTACAATGAGGTTAAATTGAAATGGGGGTGGGACGGGAGGGGATAAAACAGAAAATATGTGACGGGATTAGGATGGGTTGGGGTTAAACTATGATGGAATGGGAAGGGTGTGTGTGTTGGGATGGTGGGGGTGGGGTGGGGTGAGGTGGAAAGGGGAGGGGCGTGTAGGAATGGGGCCGGAGGATAAGCGCAGAGCTGGGTAAAATGAGACTGAGTTTGATGGGGCGGGGTTGGAATATGGGGTTTCATGGAGCGGGGTGTGAGGTTATAAGGGGTGTACCAGACAGGTTGCAGTGGGGTGACATAACACTAGGAGGGGTGAAGTGGGGTTAGGGAGGCATTAGGTGAAATAGAGAGAGGTTTCATGGGGTGAAGTGTTTGCAGAATGAGAGGAGAATTACTGGAAGGAATGATGAGACGAGGTTGTGGGTGAAACAGGGCTAGGAGTGGTAAGGTAGGGTGGGGTGGGGTGGGGTGAGGCTGGGTAGGTTGGGGTGGGGTAAGGCTAGGTCAAATAAAAATAGGAACAGTGAATCAAATCAGCATCAAATGGATTGGCATACAGGAGAAACAAAGGTGAAAAGAAGCTGTAGAAAAACTCTACTGTAAAAGAGGCGGTACACAGTAAACCAGAACAGGAATAAAAGGGGGCTAGGGCAGGGTAGGAGAGGGTTAGGGTAGGCTGGAGTAGGCTTAGATAGGCTTGTGACAGTTCTAAAAGTGAATGGAACCCGAGAGAGAGAGAGAGAGAGAGAGAGAGAGTTGGGGGGGGGGCTGCACAAGGCTTAGGTAAAGTGGGGTTGTGGTTTGAGGTTGACAGGCGAGGCGGGGGTACAGGGCTGAAAACACGTAGCCAGAGGTGTGGGGTTTGGTGGGCTGGGGAAGGAAGGGGTGGGGTTTGGAGAGACGGGGAAGGAAAAGGTTGGGTGGGATGGGAACGTTTAAGATTGGAGAATGAGGTGGGATACGCGACAGACAAAAAAAATGGGGAAGGATGAAATGGGGGGCATGTAAGAAGATGGGGAGGGGAGGTAGGTAAAAATAAATGGGGATTAAAAGAGAGGGGACTGTTAGCATGGGGAAGATAGGAGGGTGAGGAATGAACAGATATGGAAATATGGCGTAGAATGGGGAGGAATGATATGGGGTTGGAGTGGGAGAGGAAGAAGGGGAAGGAGACGGGGTGAGGGAAGGTGGAATGGGGACTGAAGTGAGGAGAAGCAGGGAGGAGAGGAGCGGGGTGAAGTGGGGAGGAGTAAAGAGGGTACCGTAGTGCTAGGATAGGATGGAACAGGATGGGAAGGAAGGAAGAGTTATATTCTAAGTGGTCTTGAACATGTCGCAACACCTCTTCCTTGGCGACTTATCCTGCACATTACACTGGACAGGTGTTTCGGCAGGTAAGAAAGTAGGTAGGAGGGAGGAAGGGGTGAGGATTGGGTTAGGCAGAGGAGTTAGGTAGTGAACGAAAGGTAAATTGGTTTCTATTCTATGAGCCCAAGACGAGAGAGAGAGAGAGAGAGAGAGAGAGAGAGAGAGAGAGAGAGAGAGAGAGAGAGAGAGAGAGAGAGCAGTTCTATAAGGCAATGTATGTGGTATGCAGTCTGTGAGTCGAAAATACAGACAGGAGTAGGTCACCGTTACCTGTAAAGAAAATACATCTCACCTTTTCACCATACCTCCATCGTGAAAAAAAAAAAAAAAAAAAAACGTAACAAGAACGAATTGGTAAAGAAGCCGACGAACTGTACCGAAAAAAAAAAAAATAATAATAATAATAATAATAATAAAGAGCTTGAATGGAAGGAAATGATGTAGTGGGAAAAAGAATGAAATAATAAGGAAAATAAGGAAGGGTCAGGTAGTGGAAGGGTTAACTGCTGTCTTACGGTGTGTGGGAGGGACGGCACGGAACGGAATGAAACGGTACAGGGAATGGGGGTTAAAGGGAAGGTGTGGAACAGGGGAACGCAGCGGAACGGTACACAACAACACGGGGCAGAGAGTAACAAAGGAAAAATGAGGAACAACGGAACGGAACAGAATATAACGGAATGAGGCACGAAGTAAAGAGGAAGGGAAAACGAGGAACAACGGAACGGAATAGAATATAACGGAATGAGGCAGGAAGTAACGAGGAAGGAAAGGAAAACTAAGGAACAACGGAACGGAACAGAATTTAAAAGACTGGTCCATAAAGTAACAAGGAAGGAAAAGCAATAAGGAACAGGGAACGGAACGGCACGAGGCAGAAAGAAAAGAAGAAGAAATGAGACCTGAGGAACAAGGGACGGAACGGGGAAGGGAAGGAAGTAACGAGGATTGAAAGGGGATGAAGGAACGAAACGCAATGAAACGGAACGAGATGGGGCAGAAAAAATGAAGGAAAGGAAAATGAACAACAGAACGGAACGGAATGGGGCAGAAGGTAACTAAGGAGAGAGAGAGAGAGAGAGAGAGAGACAGACAGACAGACAGACAGACAGACAGACAGACAAAGAAATAAAATATGAGCAAGGAACAGTGAAACGGAGGAACGGAACACTAGCCAAATAGAGAGAGAGAGAGAGGAAAAAAAAAAAGGAACAGGTAGAGTAGGATTTAAAAGTTGTACTGCAAGTCTTTCTTTTTCTCCATGAATTTTGAAAAAGTCGTGTAAATCCAAAGTAAAAAATAATGTGACCAAGAAAAAAAAAAAAAATCAGTACAACCTGCTTCTCACTACCATTTTTTTTTTTTTTCGAAATCCATAGAGATGAAGACATGATTTTTGATACCGACTGTACCTATCATATTCTCTATAACCTTATTCCGTAATTCCTCTTCTCTAGTGACTTATTCTGGGAGATGAAAGAGGGGGTGAGGAGGAGGAGGAACAATGCCCAGGTGGAAAGACAGAGGAGAGAGAAGGGGGAGGAAAGAAGAGGAAGTGTGGGGTGGGATGGGGTGAAAGAAGTAGGGTGAAATCGGGAGAAAGTGGGGTGAAGCGGGAGAGGGTGGGGTGAAGCGGGAAGAGGGTGGGTGAAGCGGGAGACGTTGGGGTGAAGCGGGAAGAGGGTGGGTGAAGCGGGAAGAGGGTGGGTGAAGCGGGAAGAGGGTGGGGTGAAGCGGGAAGAGGGTGGGGTGAAGCGGGAGAGGATGGGGGAAGCGGGAAGAGGGTGGGGTGAAGCGGGGAGAAGCAGGAGGAGGGTGGGGTGAAGCGGAGAGAAGAGAGTGGGGAGAACTGGGAAGAGGGTAGGGAGAAGCGGAGAGATGATAAGTGAAGGTGATGTGGGGGTGAAGCGGGGATGAAGTGGGGAGAAGCGGGGATGAAACGGAGGTGAAGTGGGGGTGAAGCGGGGGTGCAGTGGGGGTGAAGTGGAGTATCGTGGGTCTGGCATTGAGTCCCGTGACCACATAATAGCCGAGGGGGGGACACTTCCTGGGGGGGGGGAGAAATGGGGGAAGGCAGGAATGTGAAGTAGGGGGAGAGAGAGAGAGAGAGAGAGAGAGAGAGAGAGGTGAAGAGGGTGGGGGATGATGAGGAGGGGAGAGAGGTGGAAAGGAAGATGAGAGGGGGAGGAGTGGATGAAAGTGGAAGGAGGGAGGAGGAAGAATGGGAGGAGATCTAGTGAGGTGAGGGGGGTAATGAAGGAGAGGAGGAAGGAGGGGGGAGGAGGAAGAAAGGAAAGGAAGGGATCAGGAACAGGGGGAAGGAGGAGGACAGGAGGAGGGGGAGGGAGGGGAAGGAAAGAAAGTGAAGTAAGAGAGAGAAAAGGATAGGAAGGAGAGAGGAGGGAGGGAGGGAGAGAAAATGGAGGAAGAGGGAGAGAAGACAGAGAAATAAAGAGGGAAAAGAAAAAAGAGGGGGGGAGGAGAATAGGAAAGAGAGGTGAAAGAGAGGGAATGAAAGAGGAAAGACAGAATGAGGGAGGGAAGAGAAAGGAATGCAGTCGAGGGGAGAGGAGGGGGAAGGGAGGAGGGAGGAAACATTACTGGAAACACAGGAAGTCTCAGGATCAGAACACGAAACACAATGCAACAGTGAAACTTAGGAGGAAAAAAGTGAAGCAATGAAACGTGGAAAAATTTAACAAAAAAAAAAAAAATGTAATATCCAATGAGCGTAAGAGTTAATTAGCTTCCAAGAATGAGAGAGAGAGAGAGAGAGAGAGAGAGAGAGAGAGAGAGGGTTTGTCACTGAGTAGGGATGAAAAATTTTTGGTCTCTGAAAAAAATGGTGATGCCCTGAAGGAAAAAGTGTATAAAAATGATCAAATTATGGGAAAGGGTTGTTCATGAGTAGGGATGAAAGTGCTTGTTTTTTATAGGCTGACGATCCGTATTCTCGTCGGTAAAGGAAGCTCCCTATCACCTTTTCCCACGCGATTCGTTTTACTTATCATACCTTGCTGTCCTCTACTGTGTTATATAAATCCTTCAAACATCGCCATATTCTGCATAAATAACGTACAAAAGGATCTTAACCAGCCATTTCCAAAACATCTCTCCCTCTCTCTCTCTCTCTCTCTCTCTCTCTCTCTCTCTCTCTCTCAATGGGTCTATATTTTATAATCTTTCGTTCAACGGATGATAAAGGTTCCACTTTTCCACGCGTCGGCATTGGTCACCTAATTGCTGCTCTCCACGCTGCTCGATCTCTAGCAGCCTCTGTATTCAGTCCCTTATCCCTGAGGTCACGCTCTATGACCTCGTCCCAAGTCAGCCACTGTTTTTCATTGTGTTGTAAAAATGAAACAAGAACAAAAAAAGAAAAAAAAGACGATAATGAAAAGACGGAAAGAAAAACAAAAAACTGGGACGACAAGGAACAAGGAAAAATAATCTATCTATCTATCCATCTATCTATCTAGCTATTGCCAGACGCCTCAATCCCGTAAGAGGTGATCACAAGCAAATCGCCTTCATGTCGCCCTGTCCCGCGTCATTTCACTGCCCTCCCACCCCTAAGCTCACACCCCCCTCTCTCATACACCTTTCCAGTCCATCCCTCCATCTCATCTTCGGCCTTCCCCTCCCCCTTCCCCCCTCCACCAATCACATACTCTTCTCGTTAGTCTCCCGCTCTCAAAAACAACAACAACAACAAAAGAACGGAACAGGGAACAAGGGAAAACAAGAGATAATAAAAAAAATAAAAAATAAAGGACAAAGTGAGTGTTTCGGAAATTACACAGAAACTCTTTAGTTCCACTTCTCTTCCACTTCCATATCACTTCCTCCACTTTTCATCTCTCCACTTTTTTCTCCTCCAACTCTCTCTCTCTCTCTCTCTCTTCTTTCTGACAAGGTGTAATTTTTCTTTCCATGTCTCCCTCCACCTTGCATCTCTCCATTTATTAGCCCTCAACAACAACACTACTACTACTATTACTACTACTACTACTAATAATAATAATAATAATAATAATAACTGATGATAATAATAGTAAAATAATAATAATAATAATAATAATAATAATAAATAATAATAATATATCATTACCTCACTATATAAATGAATACATTAATAAATAAATAAATAACAGCACTTCTGATGAATGTTTATTGATGAGAAAATTTTTAGAATTATATAAACTGTGATCGAATAAACAGCACAGATGATGATGATGAAAGAAATTGAGACGATCCACCAAGTCAACTCCTCCTCTTATCCCCTCCATACCCCCCCTCTTTCCTCCTCCTCTCCTTCCCCATACCCCATTCTTTCCTCCTTCTCTTACTCCCGCTTCCTCCCTCTTCCCTCCTCTTCTTCCCCTTCTGCCTTCCTCCTCTTAACCTCTCTTCCTACTTCCTCCCTCATCTTCTTACCTCTCTCCCCTCCCCTCCTCCCTCCTCTTCTTCCCTCCCCCATCCCGACGCCTTAAGGTATCAAGTCTTGAGATTAGTCTTACCTTGCACTTGAATGGCTTATTTAACTACCCGTGGGAAGATGAGGGGAGGGGAGGGGGAGAGGGAGGGGGAAGAGGAGGGGGAGGGGGAGAGGAGTGAGGTAGGGGATAGAGTGGGAGTGGGAGGGGAGTGGGGAAGGGGAGAGGTGGTCGGTGTGAGGAGTGAGGTGAGGGGATAGGGTGGGAGTTGGAGGGGAGTGGGGAAGGGGAGAGGTGGTCGGTGTGAGAAGTGAGGTGAGGGGATAGGGTGGGAGTTGGAGGGGAATGGGGAGGGGGAGAGGAGGGGAGTGGGAGGGGAGTGGTGACGGGGAGAGGTGGGAAGTGGGGTGGAGTCGGTAGGGTGTTGGAACTTATTATGTAGTCGGGGTGTTTGGAATGAATATTAGATAGATAGATAGACAGACAGATGGATGAGGGGACTAAGAGAGAAAGATGGAGGGATGGAGGGACACAGAAAGATGGATGGATGGAGGGACACAGAAAGATGGATGGAGGGATAGACAGAGATGGATGGATGGACAGAGAAAGATGGATGGATAGATAAGAAAGATGGATAGATGGATAGACAGACATAAAAACAGCAAAAGTCAGACAGATACAGATAAATACACAAACAGACACAAATAGATATAGGCCGATAGATATACAGACACAGGTAAACAGACAACCGGAAGTTCACTGGGTTCACCTGAGCTTGAGGTTGCAATTGCTACTAATAAGCCAGAATATATTGCAATACACCTGTACTGTAATATCATACTTCTAGATGATGATGATGATGATGATGACGAAGATGAGGATAGACAACGACGAAGACGAAGACGATGATAATGACGACGACAATGCTGAAGATAATGATGATGATGATGATAATGATGACGAAGATGAAGACAGACGACGAAGAAGGCGATGACGACGATGATAAATGACGACGACAATGCTGATGATAAAGATGATGACGAAGACGACGATGAAGACAGACAAAGAGGAACGAAAACGATGACGAATATGAAAATGAGAAGGACAATGCTGATGATAATGATGATGATGATAACAATGATGCAATACTTTAAGACTGAGTCAGACTGCACATATTACCCCAAGAAATATTGCTCTAACTTAAGACGAGGGTAATACCGCTAAGGATGTGGGTAAGAAGAATATCGAGTAATATTTTGTCCTTGGAACTAAACTAAGTGTCCGGGAGCGCTTTTGATTATAGTAGGAAGCCTGGGAAGTGAGTGTGTGTGTGTGTGTGTGTGTGTGTGTGTGTGTGTGTGCCTCAAACACACACACACACAGGAAACAACAATACACACGCCATCATTTGCATTTGCTTCTGCTAACAGGGGAGGGTGGAGGAAGCAGAGGGGAGGGGTAGCCTTCAGAATATTCTGTTCTATGCAGATTTCACGCATACTTAATAAGATATGGACGGTATTACCTGTATGGTTAGGTTATACAAGTCTCTCTCTCTCTCTCTCTCTCTCTCTCTCTCTCTCCAGCAGTCCACCATCCTCCTTTTGGGGGCTGGAGGGGGACTGAAGGACGCCTGTAGAACCGGGCAGCTGCATCACACAATCATTTCTGTGCCACCACGTGAAGGCGTCCCTTTCCCGCACCACTGAAGAAAAGATTAAAGAAAGAAAGAAAGAAAGAAAGAAAAGAAAAGAAAGAAAGGAAAGAATCAAAAGAAGGAAAGAAAGTAAGGCGGGAAAAGAAAGATAGAAAAGTAAAACAATGCAAGAAAGAAATAAAAGAAACCAAAGAAAGAAAAGAAAAAAAAAGAAAAAAAGAAAAAAATAGACAAAGAAAGAAAGAAAGTGATAGGGTTAAGATGACAGTCACATTTGTCTTTCACTCCCCTCCTCCTCCTTCCCCCCTCCTCCTCCTCCTCCTCTTCCTCTTTTCTCACAAGGAGTCAGTTAGGCCTAAGAAACACTTAAGCAGGTCTAAGGTCTAATTCTCATCGATTAAGGAAGCTCCCTAACACCTCTTCCTTACCGATTTATTCTGGATATAGCTGGCTAATATCCTTTTGTATGTTACTGTCAGAGTATGGCGTTGTTGGAAGGACCTATATAACACAGAAGAGGACAGTAAGGGCTAGCAAATAAAATAAATCGCTTAGGAAAAGGTGTTAGGGTTAGGGTGGCCAATACGAATGATACATAAGTGATACTCGTACATGTGGCCTTGGGATACAGTTACAAAGAAGAGAGGGCTAGGTTACAGGCACCCTTTTTATTATTATTGTTATTATTACTATTATTAATATTATTATAATTATTATTATTATTATTATTATTATTTGAGGGGGAGGGGAATTATTATGAACTGCTGAAAAAATTATCTCTATGTATGTCTCAATTCTGACTCCTCCGATCTATTCTCTCTCTCTCTCTCTAAAGGTATATCTGTATTTGTCTCGTTCAGTGACTCCTCCTCGTCTCTCTTATATCCACCTATCTATCAGTCTATCTATCTATCCATATATCTATCAGTCTATCACTATATCTATTTATTCTCTACTATCACTATCCGTCTATCTATCCATTCATCCATCTATCTGTCTATCGGTATACTATCTATTTATCGGTTCAACTGTCTATCTATCGGTATATCTATCTACCTGGTCTTCACGCAACCCCTTTAGTACGATAGTCTTAAAATATATTCAGATCACTTGGCCCCTCGTTCTGAAGGGGTGGTGATGATGATGATGATGAAGATGATGAATATAGTGAGGGGATTACATGAGTGATATGATGATGATGATGATGATGGTTATAGTGAGGGGTATATGAGCGATATGATGATGATGATGGTGGTGGTTATAGTGAGTATATGAGAGTGATATGATGATGATGATGATGATGATGATGATGATGATGATGATGATGATGCTCTTTAGACATGGTGTGGGAAGTATATGAGGAAGGGTGATGTGTAGTGGAAGGCAGGGTCGTTACTGAGTTGGGACTGAAAGATGTGGAAGTATTATCGCTCAGGCCGCCCCTCACAGCATGCAGCGTCAGGCAATACAGTGTTTGAGTAGCGACTGTCAAGAGGATTTAAGTCCAGGGAGATTCCACGCCTTATTTCATCGCTTTGCCTCGTTACAACTAGGCAGATTTCTTGAGAGAGAGAGAGAGAGAGAGAGAGAGAGAGAGAGAGAGAGAGAAAGAGAGAGAGAGAAACAGGACCTTCACTTCCCCCAAAGGAGTACTTTTCCTAAATCCAGTACACACACACACACACACACACACACACACACACACACACACACACGAGAAAAAATCACGTCTACCCAAGCGAGAAGTCACTCAAAAAGCATGTATTGCACAAAAAGCCATTAATTAACACAGCTTCTTCCGAAAAAAAAATATATATATACATGAGAGGGGTTAAAATTTTGGGTAAAAAAATAAAATAAAATAATAATAATGTCTACGTTTGATCATGTGACCGTGTTAGGGAAGAACAGTATATTACGGAGAGAGAGAGAGAGAGAGAGAGACTGTGTGTGTGTGTGTGTGTGTGTGTGTGTGTGTGTGTGTGTGTGTGTGTTACATAAATACACAAATTATACAGAACTATTTTTTGTGTTTAATGGAGAGAGAGAGAGAGAGAGAGAGAGAGAGAGAGATCCAGGTAATGAATGAACGTCTCAGTTTACTAACCACTTAATTTAATAGTCCATCTTGTACTTCTTTTTCGTCTCAAGTTCCCTCTCAAACCATGGAGGAGGAGGAGGAGGAGGAGGAGGAGGAGGAGGAAAGGGAGGAGGAGGAGGAGGACAAAGATGATGACGAAGGGTACGATGGAGATTATGATGGTGACAATGATGATGATGGCGATGATGATGATGATGATGATGATGATGGTGATGATGATGATGATGATGATGATGATGATGATGATGGTGAAAAGAAAAAGAACGCAAAGATATGAAGGAAAAAAGTAGGATGAAAAGTAACGAGAAAGATAATAAAAATGAAAACAATGTTAAATGAGAGGAAGAACGGAAGGTAAAAAAAAAAAAAGTGGAGAGAGAGAGAGAGAGAGAGGGGGGGGGTCGTGAATGAAATCTACGGACTTGAAACATACAATTCCCAAGTTGACTAAATTGTTCCGACACCTAATAAAGTGAGGTTGGCGGCCGTAGAGAGAGAGAGAGTAAATATGTACCGTCTGTCACATCCATTATCTGACCTCAATGGATCTCCAGGCACATCCCTACTAAGTAACGACCCCTAGTCCCACTCCACACCACCCTCCCTCATATAGTCTGTCCTTCAGTCTTGGTGTTCCTCTCCCTCTCCTTCCAACCACCTCACTCTGAACTGCTCTCCTAGTCAGTCTCTCTTTTCCGCTTCACGTAGTCATGTTGTGCTGGATTAAGAGGGTCCTATGTTGTTGTAATGTGGAAAATAAATCGCTGAAGAAGACGATGGCACTGATTTTACGTTATTTACACAGACGATGGCACTGATTTTACGTTATTTACACAGACGAGGGGACTGAATTTTACGTTATTTACACAGACGATGGCACTGATTTTACATTATTTACACAGACGATGGCACTGATTTTACGTTATTTACACAGACGATGGCACTGATTTTACGTTATTTACACAGACGATGGCACTGATTTTACGTTATTTACACAGACGAGGGGACTGAATTTTACGTTATTTACACAGACGAGGGGACTGAATTTTACGTTATTTACACAGACGAGGGGACTGAATTTTACGTTATTTACACAGACGATGGCACGAATTTTACGTTATTTACAGACGATGGCACTGAATTTTTCGTTATTTACACATAATGGAACTGAATTTTACGTTATTTACAGACAAGGGCACTGAATTTTACGTTATTTACACAGACGATGGCACCAATTTTACGTTATTTACACAGACGATGGCACCAATTTTACGTTATTTACAGACGATGGCACTGAATTTTACGTTATTTACACAGACGATGGCACTGAATTTTACGTTATTTACACAGACGATGGCACTGAATTTTACGTTATTTACACAGACGATGGCACTGAATTTTACGTTATTTACACAGACGATGGCACTGAATTTGTTATTTACACAGACGATGACAATGAATTTAACTCGTATTGCGTGATTTTAACCTGATATTAAGTGGCATTGTCTGGGAATAGTACCCTATCTCCCCTAATGTCCCTTTCTCGCCTGCTGTTTTTCCTCATACGCCAGGCCCCGCTACCTCCCTCGTCCGCGTAGGTGCTGCCATCTGTTGCCCCGGCCGCCACTCACTCCCTCGATCGGTACAAAATATCAGCCTTACAACTTATCGTGGAAGTTCCGTATCGCGCTCCACTGCCGATTCGTGAGTTTATTTATACACCTGGATTTATTTTCCGATGAAATCTATACTGCAGCTGGTCAAAAAATGTGCATAAAGCTCCCCGTCTCCCCCTACCCAGGGAACAGCTGATAATTGGCCCGATAGATGTCGCTCTCTGCTGCCTACTCGACGGAATGTGTTTATTGTGCTACTGTTCCTTGGTGATGGGGAATGCAATAATAACGCAGCGTGGGATAGACCAACGGTTCTTATGCTTTCTGCCGATGTTACCCCCTTCGCACACCAAGAAAAGCTATTCTCTTCTGTTGGCCTTGGCTGTTGCTGCCCCCATGCTACTTGAACCGAAAAAAAAAAAAAAAAAAAAACATTGGTACTGGTAATGTATTTTCCACGTAATAGGCTACAAGCTAAAGAAAAGTCAGTAGATGGTTTTCCACTATATTAAATTAGGTGTTTTCAGAACATACACTTGGTTTGAATGGTGTGATGGGCATTTTTCTTTAATCAGTTTGTCTATTCGTGGCTCAGAGGCAAGACGCATCGCAAAAATCATCCTGCCTTTGCCCCCCCCCATTTTTTTTTTTTTTTTAATACCAGAAAATACTTCACGGTGATTGATTTTTTTGTAGCTGCAATAGGCATCAGGCTCCTGTGTGTTCACAACGATACAATGCTGCATTCTTTACCATACTTTATCCAAGAAGTAGCTTCTGCTCATTATAATGTTTTCTGTTGTCTTAGGAAAAGACAAAGAAAAGTCGTCGGGCAAAGTTTTACCGATATTTTTTTACAACAGAACAGAGGAAGAAAAACCAAATTAAAAACCATAATCCATACACCAGTTGGAATGGCGTCCTTCATTCATAAAATTTCTCTAACAGTTGGACTTGAACAGCTGTGGGGTGAAGTTTGGGGGGAACAACCTCTTACAAGGCAAAATTACCCCTTTGAAGGTAATTACCCCCAAGGATAAGAACCACTGGGTCAGACGAATGTTTGGTGGCTTGATTGACCTGCATGAAAATAAAATAATAAAGTTACCCGCACATCACATTCTTGGCTGCAAAGTAGGCTGTGGGACCTCTTCTTTACTAGATTTATTTTTTTACTAGATTTATTTTTATGTAATATTCTCGTTTGTGATATTTTTGTACACTCTCGATATTACAAAGCTTTAAATATATATTGTAATAATAATGTTATATTTTTAAAAAATCGCTAACAGGTGACAGACAGCTTAATATTTACAAACTTAACTTCCTGGAGCTGAAGTTGGGCAGAGTCATATGTGGCTGTCTCATTAGCATTACCTCTCTCTCTCTCTCTCTCTCTCTCTCGGGTCGCTGAGCCACCGAGAGCTAGCCTACCCTAACCTAGCTTCTCCTAATTGAGGGCACTGAACCTAACCTAAAGAGCCCACGAATACCTACCTGGCCAATTCCAACCTGGGTTCTAACTTACTAAACCTAATCCTAACCTCACCTAGTCAAACCAAACATAGCCAATGAATCTAACCCACCCTACTTAACCTAGCCCGTATCTCTCCTAACCTGACCTAATCTCACCAAACATACCCTATCTTAATCAAACCCAACCTAACCTAATCTAACCTGTCCTAACTTAACTGAAATTAACCAAACCTATCAGTAAAGATCTTGACATTGCATCAGGGTAAGGCGTGCGTCTGGAGCGGTGTGTCTTTAATCCTCAAGTAAATCCATTTAGCATAAAATCCATCTTGCTAATGCTACAGTTGTTTTTACCTTGCTTTATCATTATTATTATTATTATTATTATTATATTAGTAGTAGTAGTAGTAGTAATTTTTTTGTGATAGCAATATGAAGCACACAACGAAAGACTATGAGACAAGTATACATTCTGACATTCAAAAGACTGCGAAGTATGGCAGGCAAGGAACAGTACTGAGAGGGGGTTGTCACCTAACTTTTGCTTTTTTTTTTTTTTATGCGAGGAAGAAGGAACCAAAGGCCATGAGCCCGCAGTAACAGTTCCCTCCAAGAGAAAAACAAAATACAATAGAGAGCCAAATTCGAGATCCGATAATTTTGAGATGCCTGGACACACTGCGTTTGAAAGACTGGAGATCATAGGCAGCAGGAAATACAGATAGAGGGAGACAGTTCCAGAGCTGACCTGTTGCATAAGTGAAAGACTGGGAGTAACGGTTAACTCTTGCATTAGAGAGTTGGACAGAAAAGGGATGAGAGTTTGCTGCCAGACGGGTGCTATGCGCCCGTCGTAGAGGTGGAGGAATGCAAGCAGACAGTTCAGAGAAGCAGTGACCATTAAAGTAGCGATAGAAAAGAGATAAAGATGCAACAGTGCGGCGAAGAGACAGAGGTTGAAGGGAATCAGTAAGAGGAGGAGAGTTAATGAGACGAAAAGCCTTTGACTCCACCCTATTGAGAAGAGCTGTATGTGGGGAGCCTCCCCACACATGAGAGTTGTACTCCACACAGGGGCGGATAAAACCCCTGTATAGAGTCAACAATTGTGCAGGGGTAAAGAAAGAGCGGAGTCGGCTTAGCACACCCAATCTCTTGGAAGCAGATTTTACAAGAGATGTAATATGACCTTTCCAAGACAAGTCCCGAGTAAATGAAACCCCAAGCATGTTCAAGGATGATGCAGGATTAAGCTAAATATTATTAAACATTAGTGGGTATACCTGTGGAAGATTTTGTCGGGTTGATAGGTGTAAGAACTGAGTCTTAGATGCATTACAGACAACCATATTATTTTTACCCCAGTCAGAGATACGAGCCAAGTCAGACATTAGGTGTGCCATAGCCTCATCCCTTGTTTCTTGAAGTAACTGTTGAGATGGGCGTTGTGGGAACCGAATGGAAAGGTGAAGGGTGGAGTCATCAGCGTATGAGTGGATAGGGTTAGATGTACAGCATAGAAGATCATTGATGAATAAAAGGAAGAGAGCTGGTGATAGGACAGAGCCCTGAGGAACACCACTGTTGATAGATCTAGGAGAAGAACGATGGCCGTCTACAACAGCGGCTATAGAACGACCAGAAAGGAAGCTAGCGATGAAGGCACAGATAGAAGGATAGAAACCGTAGAAGGGCAGTTTGGAAATTAAAGATTTATGCCAGACTCGATCGAAAGCCTTTGAGATGTCAAGTGCAATGGCAAAGCTTTCGCCAAAGTCCCGAAAGGAGGATGACCAGGAGTCTGAAAGGTAGGTGAGAAGATCGCCAGTGGAGCGTCCCTGACGGAACCCATACTGACGATCGGAAAGAAGGTTGTGATAGGAAAGATGCCTTAAAATTTTTCTATTAAGAATTGACTCGAAAACTTTTGAAATACAGGACGTTAAAGCAATTGGACGATAGTTGGAGGGTTGGGAGTGGTCACCCTTCTTTGGGACTGGCTGAATGAGAGCAAACTTCCAGCAAGAAGGAAAGGTACAAGTTGACAGACAAAGGCGAAAGAGTTTGCCTAGGCAGGGTGTAAGCACAGAAGCACAGTTCTTGAGAACAACAGGAGGGACCCCATCAGGCCCATATGCCTTGTTAGTACTGAGGCCAGTGATGGCAGAAAATACATCAACTGAAGAAATTTTAATGTCAGCCATGAGGAAGTCAGAGAGGGGAAGAGATGGAGGAACAGCACCGGAATCGTCTAAGGTGGAATTGGAGGAGAAAGTCTGTGCGAAGAGATCTGCTTTATCAGTAGAAGAAATAGCTACAGAACCATCAGAGTAGAAAAGAGGAGGGAAGGATGATGAGGTAAAGTTGTTAGAAAGATTTTTGGCAAGATGCCAGAAGGAGCGGGAAGAATTCGAGTTGGAGAGTTGAGAGCATTTAGTATGGATGAAATTATTTTTAGTAGAGCGAAGAACAGACTTAGCACGATTCCGGGCAGAAACGTAAAGACGATGTGATTCAGTGGTGGGTTGGCTCCGGTACCTTTTGTAGGCCTTCTCCTTGTTGCGGACAGCATTAGAACAAGCGTGATTAAACCAAGGCTTTCTTGCGTTAGTCAAAGGATATGAGAAAGGAATGTATGCTTCCATGCCCGAGAGAATAACCTCCGTAATGCGCAAGGCACACTCAGATGGCTCACGGCCATGGAAGCAATAATCATTCCAGGGAAAATCAAAGAAGTACTGCCTGAGGGCCTCCCAGTCCGCGGCTCCAAAATGCCACAGACGACGTTTCCCTGGAGGGTCCACAGGCCGTACTGGAGTGATAGGACAGGTTAAGGTAATAAGGTTGTGATCGGAGGAGCCCAACGGAGAGAAAAGATTAACAGAGTAAGCAGAAGGATTAGTTGTGAGGAAGAGGTCAAGTATGTTGGAGCTCTCTCCAAGGCGGTCAGGGATACGGGTAGGGTGCTGTACAAGCTGCTTTAGGTCATTAAGGATAGAAAAGATGTAGGCTTGTTCACCAGGTGGATCCGTGAAAGGAGAGGAGAGCCAAAGGTGGTGGTGAACATTGAAATCTCCAAGAATGGAGATTTCAGAGAAAGGAGAAATGGACAGAATGTGTTCCATCGTAGAAGTAAGATAGTCGAAGAATTTTGATAGTCAGTAGAATTAGGGGATAAGTAAACAGCACAGATATATTTAGTCAGAGAATGACAGGAAAGCCGAAGCCAGAGTGTGGAGAATTCAGAAGAATCAAGTTCAGAAACACGAGAGCAAGATAAGTCGTTGCGTATGTATACACAACAGCCACCTTTGGCTTTGAAATGAGTATAGAGAAAGTAGGAGGATATAGAAAAGGGTTTGCTGTCGGTTGCCTCAGACAGCTGAGTCTCCGTCAGAAAAAGAAGGTGAGGTTTAGAGGAGGAGAGGTGGTGCTCAACAGAGCGAAAGTTAGACTGTACATGCAAAATCTATGTGAACACAACAACATACACAACA
This sequence comes from Coenobita brevimanus, assembly GCF_032717465.1. Taxonomy (NCBI): domain Eukaryota; kingdom Metazoa; phylum Arthropoda; class Malacostraca; order Decapoda; family Coenobitidae; genus Coenobita; species Coenobita brevimanus. The sequence goes on from NC_136995.1 coordinate 14,499,096, forward strand.
ACAGAGCTGTACTAAAACTTACACATTATTACCCACAAATAAAGCAGATGATATAACGAAAATGGATGATGCTAGACTTGCAATAAAAAAACGATATTTTTTTTTTCATTAGCTGTGCAATACAAACAGTTATTTTTTACGGGCTACAGATGGCGTCAGGTGATATAGCGAAATGGCATGATGGGGGCTTGCAATAATGATACCTGGTGATGATTGCAGGTTGAGATGTGGCCCTAGATAATGCAGGATTTTTTCTTCCCATCGCAAAGCAAATACCAGAGGTGCATGCAACCCTCTCCTGATTTTATCTTACCCTCTCTCTCTCTCTCTCATATGCTTCTTCCCTGATGTTCTTTATGTTTTGCATTCATTTCTTCTTCCTTTCTTTCTCCCTTCATCTTAATCGTCTTTCCTCCCCTTACCTCTCTCTTTCATACAATACTCTATCCTTCCCTCTCTATCCAGCCCCTTCTCTCTCTCTCTTCCCTCCCCCCCTCATTTCCCCTCCCCTCCCCTCTCCCTACCCATCACATCCCCCTCCATCATCGCTCGTGTCAGATTACATGACAGGTCCAAGGGTTTTATTTTCCTCTATTTGGTGTGTGTGTGTGTGTGTGTGTGTGTGTGTGTGTGTGTGTGTGTTGGTAATGCATAAGAGCAGGTCACTAGGAAAGTATATGTGAGTGAGGTGAAGGAGGAGAGGGGATAAGAAGACCGAGAATGAGATGGACAGATGGGGTGAAGATTTATGAGTGAGAGTGGTGTGAGGTGAAACTGACTAGGAGAGTGCATGGGTGAGGTGGAAGAGGGAGGGGAAGGAGGAGACCGAGGATGAGATGATGCGATGGGGCTGAGAGGTATATGGATGAGGGGGATATCAAATGAGATTAAGTAGGAGTGTATGTATGAGGTGGAGGGGGGAAGGGTTGGAATGATGATGATGATGACGATGAGGAGGAGGAGGAGGAGGAAGAAGAAGAAGTTTTTACGATGATGGTAGTTGTGATTAAGATGATGATGATGATGTTTACAATGATGGTAGTTGTGATGATGATGATGATGATGATGATGATGACTGATGAGAGTAAAGACGGATCCAGGGTGAGTAAGGAATGTGTGAAAGTAAAGAGGAAGTGAAAATAACAAGTCTATTCAGTCGATAATGATGGCAGGACACAAACTTAGTGGTGTGACAGGGAAGCATAGTATTCACAATTCTAAACTCATCTGGACGTAAACCTTGTAGACTGAAGGCTGAAATTGCATACCTGAAGCCCACCATCCATTCAGGTGATAGGGGGAAGATGAGAGGCTATTTGAATAACCGGGCAGTGGGGCCGCTTAATGATGTGCCACCACGTGAAGGCGCCCCTCTCTACCACTGCGTCTGGGGTGATGGGGATAGTAAAGTGTAATACAGCATTCCCAGTCTGGCCAGGTCCCAAGTGTGGTTCATCAGGGGGCACTACCATACTGAGTGCCCCCCTTGCTGAACACAAGCACCTCTCAGCCACACTTCACACCTCAACCACCACCACGCCACCACCCTCTCAACCACACCTGCTGGGAGGTCGGAGGGGTGGTGTTGGTGGTAGTAGTATTAACCGGGCGGCTCCACCACCTAGTCACATCAGTGCCACCACACGCAGGCGTCCTCTCCGGCCCAGCTTTCTGACTTCTCGTTGTGAAAGAGTTAAATCTATGCTCCATTTACTTTAACGTGGCCTAGAATTGCTATCCCTCTAACTTGAATACTGGGTTATAACAAGTGCTGAACTCTAGAAAATTATACTATGTAGTCATGAAGGATTGGGACTGAGACAGAATTTTTATGGAGGGACGGCTGAATTTTGATTGTCTTTATTCTACTGTAGAGATTTATTCTAGAGATATGGCAGCTTGGGAAGTATTATGGAAGTATATGGATTAATGAAAAACGTATCTAGTGTTAAACAGTAAAGAGCACAGGGAAGCGTGGTTAATAAAGAACGACTAAATGAATAAATACACAATATTTCTACCTTCCCGCTCATTTTATGCTTCTACAAAACAGGGGGGTCACTCGCCCCCCCTCTGACGCTGCCCCCATGCAAACAGAAGGGTTATGAAGTGAATGTAGAGCCGAAACAGTATCTTCTGCCACTGAGCTACAAGAAATAAGTTACAAATGGACGAAAATAGGCCAAGTTAAGGTGAATGAACTAGAAAGCAATAATAAAACTCCGCAAATCTGCCTCGCACTGCCTTCGTTCATTGGCTGTTTGAACTCTGTAATTTCAGTGTGGCAGTGTGCAATACTAAGCCAAAAATGACGTAATCCTATCCAACAAGTAATTTAACCTCTTCATTATGATGGTGGAGAGGAACGCCTTCATGTGATGGCACTGATATAACCGGAAACATCACTCATATACCCCTCCACTCCATCTCTCCATCTCATCCTCGGTCTCCCTCTTCCCCTTCCCCCTCCACCTCACTCACACTCCTCTACTGACGCGTTAAAATGCAATGTCGAAACGAAAGAGAGAGAGAGAGAGAGGTGGGTTGGAGAAGGGACAGATTACTGTGTGTGTGTGTGTGTGTGTGTGTGTGTGTGTGTGTGTGTGTGTGTGTGTGTGTGTGTGTGTGTGTGATCTTCTCAACTGCACATCACCTAGTCACTCCATTCACCACCACCCAATCCCTATTCGTCCACAATCGCTCTACCCCTTTTTTTCTGCCTCCGCCCCCCCCCCCTCGCCATAGGGACATTAACATTCTAGGAGAAACTTTTGACTTGAATATTAACGCCAGTTCACATAAAATTTCTTCTTCCCCCCCCCACCCACCATCCCAACCTATCCCACCCACTCCATGTTTTGCCCCTCACCCATCCCCCCCAATCCATTACCATCCCAACGTATCCCACTCGTTCCATTTTTTGTTCACCTTCACCCACCACCAACCCAACCCATCCCACCCTGTCCATTACCACCATCCCACCCGCCAACTACCACCATCCCAACCCATCCCACCCTGTCCATTACCACCATCCCACCCGCCAACTACCACCATCCCATCCCATCCCACCCCCTCCACTACCACCATCCCACCTCCTCCACTACCATCCCCACCCTTTCCACTACCACCATCCCAACCCATCGCAACCCCCGTCACTACCACCATCCCCCACCCCCCACATTTTTGGCGCCACTCCCCACCCCTTACCTTCCCTTGATAAAAACTGATATAGGCCTAGACTAATACTAACTCAGAATGGATATTAATAATCTTAAAATTGATATATAATGGCCAAAATAGACACGATTATCTACTTACTCTTTCCCTTGTCTCTGTTCCTTTCGCGTTGACTCACCTGGAAAAAAAAAAAGGAAGAAAAAAGGTTTATATGTCATTATACAGAGTCATTGTTTACACTGCAGATTCATAAACATATACACTGTTGTTGAAGTTGTGGTAGCTGTTGTTGTACTGTCGTTGTAGTGATACTTGTGGTAGTTGTAGTAGTGGTAGTTGTGGTAGCTGTTGTAGTAATTGTGGTAGTTGTTGTTGCTACTGTTGTTATTGTTATGGTTGTTGTTGTGGCCCCAGCTTCATATGAAATGTGAACCCCGTGGACTGCAGGCTGAAGTTGCCCTCCTCCTGCCGTCCACCATCCTCCTTTCGTTGGGATAGAGGAGTGAGAGGGGGGCGTTTGTATGACAGGGCAGTAATGCCGCCCGGTTATATGTGCCACCACGTGAAGGCGTCCCACTCCATTACCACACAAATACCGTACATACACATACGTACATACATATACATAAACAGAAATAAAGAGATGTAGACACAAATACATACACAAATACATACTGGTATACATATGGTACATAAATATACACATACACAAGATTATACACAAATACATACACATACATACACAAATAAAAACATGGGAAGGTGTCATGTGGTGAACTGTGTGTGTGTGTGTGTGTGTGTGTGTGTGTGTGTGTGTGTGTGTGTGTGTGTGTGTGTGTGTGAGACAACAAGGAGTGGAACCAGACACCCCTATTTACCCCAAAACTCTGCAGCAAAAATTACCTTCACACTTCAAACTTTAAACTCCGCACCAACAACTTTCCACACGTCCCCCTCCCCCCCCCAAAAAAAAAAAAAAAACTTCCTAAGATTGCTCAAACATCTTTCGTCAAGCGCCTTATTTGTGAAGGTTTTTTGAGCTTGAACTGGGTAAAGGATTGTTTGGTGGTGGTGGTGGTGGTGGTGGTAATACGAATAGTAGTAGTAGTAGCAGATAGTCTGGTGGTGGTGGTGGTAATACGAGTAGTAGTAGTAGTAGCAGATAGTCTGGTGGTGGTGGTGGTGGTGTAGGTGGTGGTAGTAGTAACAATAGTAGTAGTAGTAGTAGTATAAGGAGGAGGAGGAGGAGGACTTACTAAAGGAAATAATGGAGAGAGAGAGAGAGAGAGAGAGAGAGAGAGAGAGAGACGAACGAAGGAAGAGGGAGAGAAAGAATATTAGTATGTAAATGAGGAAGGAAGATGGAATGAGGGGAAGAGAGAGAATACGAATGAGGGGAGATAGGAGAAAGGAGAGATGAGGGTGCGAGAAGGGAAGAGAAAATGACAGAGAGAGAGAGAGAGAGAGAGAGACGCTGAAGTAACTACCTAAGACTGTTTCAAGACACAGCAACATTAAGTCACCGACACTGACAAACATCGCGTGGAATAAGAAGTAAGGAATGTTAAAAGGGACTAATCTTACGAAAAAAAAAAAAAAAAACTCCCGTAAGTCCAAAAACCGTCTGTGGCAGCAAGAATATGATAATAATAATATTAATCATAATAATAATAATAAAAATAATAATAATAATATTATTATTATTATTAATCATAATACTAGTTATAATAATAATAATAATAATAATAATAATAATAATAAAAATAATAATAATAATAATAAAGTTAATAGTGAGTCTTTCTAATCTTTAAGTTGAATGCGATCATCTGGAAGTAGGCTAATAGTAAAGGCAGTAGTAGTAGTGGCAGTAGTAGTACCGTAGCAGTAGTAGTACCGTAGCAGTTGTAGTAAAGCTGCCTTTCTTCAATCCACCATCCTTTTTTCGGGGGATAGGGAGGTGGTTGAGGGACGTTTGTATAACCGGGCAGTGGAGCCGCCTGGTTATATCAGTGCCACCAGGTGAAGGCGTCCCTCTCCAACGGCAAACGAACAGATCATGAATTTGGCTCTCTCTTATCTTTTGTCTTCTCTCAAAAGGAGGAGTCTTACGAGCTTCTGGCCTTTGGTTCCTTCTTCCTTGCATTAAAACAAGAATAAGGAAAAACAGCCTCGTATTGAAGGGGTAGACAATATGATAGAGAATAAGACCGCTAATGAATGTGATGACGTCATTAACTAGTTAGTGGTGGTAACTATCTGTAATTAACGGCCTTAACTTAGGTGCAAGGTGTGGATTGGAGGAGGAGGAGGAGGAGATAAGAAGAAAAGTAAGAAAAAGAAAGATTGAACGAAAAAGAAAGAATAAGGTGAGGAAAAAAGGACAAAAGGAAAAAAAAGAATGAAGAGAAAATAACAAAAAAAAAAAAACTCCTCTTGCTGCTGCTGCTGATGATGATGATGAAGATGAAGAGGAGGAGGAGGAGGAAGAGGAAGAGGAAGTGGGAGGAGGAGATTGAGAGCAAGGGAGCGACAATTGAATTTCCTTCTCATGCATGCAGAGGAAAGCCACTGGTGAATGGAGAGGAGAGGAGGAAGGAGGGGAAGAAGGAGAAGGAAGGAGGGGAAGAGGGTGGAGGAGGAGGAAGGAGGGGAAGAAGAAGGAGAAGGAAGGAGGGGAAGAGGGTGGAGGAGGAGGAAGGAGGGGAAGAGGGTGGAGGAGGAGGAAGGAGGGGAAGAGGGAGAAGGAGGAGAAAGAAAAGGATGACGAAGGAATGAAGGACAAGGGAAGAGTAAATGGGTAGACGAAGAGAAGGATGGATATAAAGAGAAGGGGTGACATAGAGAGAGAGAGAGAGAGAGAGAGAGAGAGAGAGAAGACGAAAATAAAGAAAGGAAGAACTAAAGATAACTGAAGAAATGAGCAGGAAAGAACCATGAATGAAGAAAAAGAGGGCAAAGGGAAAGTGAAAAGAGAACAGAAAAGGAGGGAGAGAGAGAAAGAAGTGGGTAGGAGAAGGCGAGGACTGGGAATAAAGAAGAATAGACAAGGAAGAAGGAAGAAGGCGGGAAAGAAAGATAACAAGACGAAGGAATGATAGAAGGAAAACCTGATCTGAATGGAGAGGAAGGAAAAAGGAGAGGATCGAGAAGGAAGGACGGAAGGAGGAAGAAAAAAGAGTAAAGAGGATCGAGAACGAAGGAAGGAAGGACGGAAGGAGGAAGAAAGAAGAGTAAAGGAATGAGAGAGGAGGAGAGAGAGAGGAAAGGAGAGGAGAGGAGGGAAGACGAAGGAAGACGAGAAAAAAGGAGGGAAGGAAATGAAAAAGGAAGAAGAGGAGAGAGTAAGAAGACGAAGACGGGCAAGTAGATGAGAGAGAGAGAGAGAGAGAGAGAGAGAGAGAGAAATATATATATATATATATATATATATATATATATATATATATATATATATATATATATATATATATATATATATATATTCAAAAGCAGAACTATTGCCTTTCCTATATCTCAAAAATGCTTCTCTGTTAAAGACACCTGACAGACCGAGCCAGGAGAGAGAGAGAGAGAGAGAAATACGCCAGTACCAAACAAACAATAATAATTATAATAATAATAATTATAATAATAATAATTATAATAATAATAATAACAATAACAATAATAATAATAATATTAATAAAGGTCGAATTGACCAAGTTCAGTGGCACTGGCCTAAGACAGATTACTTTCGCATCAAATTACTTCATTCTTGCATGACCCATAATCCTTCCACAAGTGTTTCACCTGACCCCTCCAGAGACCTTGACCTTTAACCTTCACTGTGACCCTGACCTGACTCATCCTCAAAACCGAATCCCTTTATCCTTGCTTGACCCTCAACCTATCCCCAAAGTTTAATCAACATCTGATAAAAAGTACTTAAACTGACCGGCATGTGACCTTTGACCTATTGTTTAAAAAAAAAAAGGTCAACCTCTTGGGTGACCCTTTACTCATCCACCAAGTTTAATCCAATCAGTTCAGTTACAGATATTTTGTTCACACACACACACACACACACACACACACACACACACACACACACACACACACACACATACACACACACACACACATCGCTCATAGCCTAAAACTCGCCCTTGCTCCGGAAGACGCGGGTGTATTAACAAGAAACGAAGCTGAAGGGACTGAACAAGGAGGCTGCCAGAGATCGAGCAGCATGGAGAGCCGCCATTAAGTGACGAAGGCCGACGCATCAAGCATGTTGGAGCCTTTATAAACGAAACGAAACGAAGCCTGTCAGAACTGCATATGGCTCCAATAGTAATAATGTTGTTCCAGGTTCGTCTGTAATGTGAACCCAGTGGACTGCAGGCTGAAGTTACCCTCCTCATCCTTGTCTCAGGTAATTGATAGGGAGATAAAGTTACCCTCCCAATAATTCTCTCACGTGAATGATAGGGACATGATAGACGTGTGTATAGACGGGCGGGGGATCTGCTTAGTTATATCAGTGCCACCACCTGAAGGCGACCCTCTCCAACATGGATGTGGTTGCAGTAAAGTATATACATTTATTTCGGGAGGGAGAGTGTGGATGTGACAGTGTCGAGAAAATATGGTACAGCCAAAAGTATTTTCAATTCCTAGGGCAGTAAAGGCGAGATTGGACGGACAGAAGGAGGAGGAATTTAGTAGGAAAAAAGGTTTGCTAGGAAAGAAGGAAAATGAAGAAAAAGGGGAGAAGTGCTGGTGGGAAAAATGAAATGCTTAAGGAGAAAAAAAAAAAAATCAAGGTTGGAAAACGGAACAGATAGAGAGAGAGAGAGAGAGAGAGAGAGAGAGAGAGAGAGAGAGAGAGTATGGAAAAAGAGGGCAAAATGAAATGAATAAATGGATGAGAAATATTGAGAAGATAAATCACAGAATGGCAGGTGAAAAGGAAAGAATAATGTATAAATGAGAGAGAGAGAGAGAGAGAGAGTACAGAAAAAGAGGGCAAAATGAAATGAATAAATGGATGAGAAATACTGAGAAAATAAATCACTGAATGGCAGGTGAAATGGAGAGAACAATAATGAATGAGAGAGAGAGAGAGAAGGCGGGGGGGGGGGAGCGAAGAGAAACTGGAATTGGAAGGAGACAAATTTTACAATAATGAAAAAAATAAATGAAGGTGAAATGAGAATAAACGAGGGAGGAGGAGGTGGAAGAGGAAGAGAAGGAGGAAGTACAGGAGGGGGAGGGGAAGCAGGGAGGAAGGTAGGAGGAGGAGCAAGATGAATACAGGCAAAGGAAGGAAGGGAGGGAGATGAATAAATGAATAACATGAATAGGGAAACAAAAGACTGGATGATTGGATGAATAATCGAGTGACGAACCGCCTGTATAAGCAACGACACTGATGTATAACCCGGATGGAGGACGCAGTGGAGAATGAAGAACAGGAAAAAGAAAATTAGAAAAAAAAAAAACTAGAATGAGAAATAGAAGAGTAGGAAAAACTCGAAAAAGGGTGAAATATGGCAAAAAAAAAAAAAAAAAGTGAAACACAGGGAAGTAGGAAAAAATCGAAAAATATGTGAAATACAGGAAGATAAATAAAAAAGACTGAAAAATAGGGGAGTAGGAAAATGAACACTGCGAATAGGACATCAAAAGATACGAAAAAGGAAAATACTAATAAACAGAGAAAATGGGAAATGGGGAAATATAAAAAAAAAAAAATGCAAATAAAATCTAAAAAATGATAATACGGGAAGAAGGAAAATATGAATAACTTGGAAAAAAAAACTACGGTACAATGATAATGACAGACTATACGGAATAAGAATAACGATGAAAAAAAAAAATGAGCACAGAAAGCAGAGATAATATTTACAAAGAGACGAGGAATAAAGAATAAGAATAGTAAATTACCTGCATGGAGGAAGAAAATAATATATACGAGAGTAAATTAAATGAGAAAATTAATGAAGATGAGAATGAGAAAGAACACAAATAGAGAGAGCTAAAAGTAAAGAAAGTGTGAACAAAGAGGAAAGAAAAATAAAGTACAGGTAAAAACAGAAATTAGAAAAACAAACTGAATATTACAGTAAAAAAAGGGTGAACAGCTAGAGAGAGAGAGAGAGAGAGAGAGAGAAATGTTGCAGCAGTGTGAGACAGCTTGGAGGCACGAAATTACTTGTGTATTCCGCCTCTGTTTACACACACACACACACACACACACACACACACACACACACACACACACACACACACACACAACATTCTCAAAAGTTTTATCATTTGTCAAGGAAAGAGGAGGAAGGAAAAGAGAAAGAAAGGAAGCGGGAGGAGGAAGGAGGAGGGAGAAAGGAGGTGGAAAAGAGTACGAAAAGGGAGGAGGGGGAGAGAATGACGGGGGAAATGGGAGGGGACCGGGGAGAAAGGGAGAATGAGGTGAGGGAGAAGGGAGGAAATACGGGAGGAAGAAGGAGATGAACGGGGGATGGAGAGACAGCAAAGGAGAGGAAAGAGGGGAGGAAAAGACAGGACTGAAGGCAAGAGGGGAAGAAATGAGGAAAGGCGGGGGAAGAAGATTAGCTTGAGAGAGAGAAGAAGAGGTAAGGGAGAGAGAGGAGAGGAGAGACATGAAAAAGGGATGAGTTGTGGAGGAAGAAGGAAAAGTTAAAAGAAAATATGAGCGGAAGAGGAGGAGGAGGAGAAAGAAAAGAGGGAGGAGAAGGAATGAAAGAGACTGAGCAGCAAAGCCGCGGAAGTGAGAAGTGTGCAGAGTAACGCCACCACTATTACCCCTACTACTACTACTGCTACTACTATTTCTACTACTACTGCTACTAAACACGTCCATCATCAATCACATTACCAACTACCGCATGACCTACCACAATCTCTACCACAGTCAGTCTTAATCTTTCACACTTGCTACCATACCACCACCACCACCATTCACACCATGGTCACACCACCATCCTACCACACGATCATTCACCATCCTACCACAGGGTTGGGTCCAAGTACAGTACTTGTACTTAGTACTTGGACTGAAGTACAGTTTTTCATGTACTTGGAGTTAAAAATTTTGGTTGTACTTGTACTTAGACCTTAAGTACTTGAAAAAATACCAAGAACTTTCAAGTACAATCAAGTACATTATATTTAACAAAAATTTATATTCTATTGGACTTTATAAAGGTATTATTAAGTAGACTTAATATTCTGTCATAAAAGAAATGGTCTGATTAATAAAGTATACTTATATTCTAAAACGCTACTTTCTGCCTTAATAACTTAACCTTTAGAATGTGACCATCATTTAATTTCCTTCTTCGACACAGGAGCACTTTTGTATGGTTTAAAGTACTTGTACTTACGTACAATGCCATGTACTTGGATTTAAGTAAATTGGAAAAATACTGTACTTGTACTTGTAGGCTACTTGAAAAGTTTCCAGGTACTTGGACTTAAGTACAGTAGCCTGTACTTGGATCCAACCCCGCGTAACCACACTACCACACCACCATTCACCACCCCCCAACACTACCACACCACCATTCACCACACCCCCACACTACCACACCCACAACCACACCCCGAAGCAGCAAGATGGGTGAAGCCATCCATAACGCAACCCGGATCAAGGCGACACTAATTCCGGCTCAGCTTTCCTCCCTATTCCCTTACACAAACAGGCTTTAAGTACATGGGGGGAGGAGGAAATATTATGCTAGTCACGAAGAAGTGCTAAGAAACGATACTTGCACTGTAGTGGGGAGGGGATGGCGATTAATGCTGTACGGTACTCTTTTCACTTCTACTTGGCCTAAAATTTTAATCTCTCCATCTTGAATGCTGAGTTGAAAGGACAGATTAACAATAAAATATTATGCTAATCACGAAGAAGTGCTGGGAAAAGATGTAGATGCACTAATTTCTTCAAGTTACAAATGTCTTAAGTCAAATAAAATGTAATTAAATATAAATTGTTAACTGAAGAGTAATAATTGTATCAGAGAGGGGAATCGCCTGAGATGAAAGATAAACAGATGTCTATCTATCTATCTATTGCCAGACGCCATAATCCCGTACGGGGTGGCCATTTGACTCTGAGTTATTTGTTTTACAGGGAAGGGCACTAACCCTCCACCAACCCACTTGACACGAAGGGAGCACGTATGGTTTGGTTATATGGTTACCACCCAGTGTTGTAAATGGTTTCTTGGCTTGCTGAAAACCATTTGGCTTGTCACTCAATGTAAAGCCACCTGTAATGGAAAGAAAAGCATTAAGTAGTGACAGGAAAGATGGGAGAAATAGGAAGAGAGGAGGGCAGGCACAGAAAAAGAATGATAAAGGCTAAGGAAATAGTAGGCAGCACTACATCAAGTGAGTGGATGATGGTCGCCACCACCTACCACTATAAACAGATGTACAGATAGTTAAATAAATATATAGATAAATAGACAGACAGATAGATAGACACACAGGTAGAGGCACAGACAGAGAGCGAGCCAGACGCTGATTAACTGACAGACAGGCAGATAAGACAGATAAATGGACGGACAGTAGATAGATATATAGACAGACAGACAGACAGATATACACAGATACATGATGAGACAGACACTGAGAAAGAGAGTTTATAGACAAAAAGATGTACACAGACAGATTAAAAGACAAACAGATATACAGATATATTGACAGACATACATAGACAGATGAAGAGACATAGCTAGATAGATAGACAGACTGATAAACACAGACAGATAGACAGATATAGACAGAAAGATATTCACAGATAGATTGACAAACTGAGATAGACATTTTCGTAGACAGAAGAAACGCTCAGACAGAAAGTCGCCAAAAGTTGTATAATTATACCCTTTCCAAAAAAAAAAAAAAAAAAAAAAGGTAAAAAATCAACACCCAATCCACAGTTGAATTCAGTATGGCTCAAAAACTGGGGTTCACAGGAAGCGGGAACACACACACACAAACACACACACACACACACACACAGCCAACGTGTGACAAATACAGAGTCTTAGGTATAGGCTTATGGGATTACAGAGCAGAGAAGACAAGGCAGGCAGACAGGCAGGAGGAGGAGGAGGAGGAGGAGTGACAAAACAAGGGCAAACAAAATCAGAGAGAGAGAGAGAAAGAGAGACGCCACGCATAGGCAGTAAGGAGGCTAACAAAAAGAAACAAATGAAATGCAAAGTGGTTAAGCAAGATAGGCAGGAAGACAGGCAGGAAGGCAGGTAAGCAGGAATAAGAAAAGAAGGATGATGGACAGGCAGATGTAGGCTAAAGGTGGGCAGGAAAACAGGATGGAAGGTAGGGACGGAGAGGAAAAATCAAGGAAGACAGGCAGGCAGGAGTGGAGGTAGCTATAGTAGGACAAATCTAAACTTGCGGCTAGGGTGGGGGCACGAAGCTCTGTACAGTGTTGCCACGTTTTCCATAGCGCGATGCCACCCACCCCCCTCTCTCTCTCTCTCCTGGGGGAGATGTGCGTCACCCTGGGGAATTTTGTTTCTTTTATGAGTGACTTTCATTTCTTTATTTTTTTTTATTATATCTAATTATATTTAAAAATATTTATTATTGTTTTGCATATGTCGCCAGATGACCTAGCTGGTGCGGCGCCATGATTTTTCATTCAATCACTCTCTCCCTCCTTCCTTCCCTCCCTTCCTCCATCCCTCAACACCTCCTCTGGCCTGCCTTCTTCCCCCCCCCCTTCATTCTCTCTCTCTCTCTCTCTCTCTCTCTCTCTCTCCCTCTCTCATCTATGGTGTTTTAGGATGCATTTTGGTTATTTTCTTTAACATTATATTGTACATATTGTAAATTTGACTTTATTTTCACACCTCCCAGGAGGTAAGGACACAGTAAAGTGACACGAGGAGGCTTTCGGGTTAGTCTGGGTCTGTGTGAGTGTTGCCGCTCACGAAGGTTTAATGTATTATTTTTTTCTTTTACTAAGAAATTGGCATATTTTTACTTATGTTCCTGCACATTATCTTATAATCACAATTGTGACATTATTACCCACCCCAGAAATACGGTAAAAGCCAATAAAAGTGACTACTTTTTTTTTATAGCAACACTGTAAAATATTTATGCCACGTTTCTGTATTCCCGTATAAATATTTCATGCATAATAAGTTTACTGTTCTTTCATATATTATAATACACACGTTAACATTGTATTCATATGTGTTTATCGTATTTGTGATGCCTTTTACATATATAACAGCCGTTTCACATCGCGGGTTTGGGAAACATAGCACCACTGTACAGAGGGGTCGTGCCCCACCCTAGCCGCAAGTTTAGATTTGTCCTACTATAGGAAGATAAGCAGAAAGGAAGGCAGGCAGGGAGTAAAGACAAGAATGACGATAGGCAAGCAAAATGGAAGGAAGGAATACGGTTTAATATGTAAGTAGGTAGGTAGAAAGAAAATGAGAAAGATAAATAGACAGACAGGTAGACAGGTAGCAAGGTAGGTAGGTAGGTAGGTAGGAAAAGAGTCAAGTAGACAGACAGGAAGAGAGACAGGCAGGCAGGCAGACTGGCAGAAACCTGACATGCAAACAGAAAGGCCTGAAGGCAGGAAGGGCATGTGTCTGCATGAGAGATGAGGACACGAAGGGAGCACTCTCTCTCTCTCTCTCTCTCTCTCTCTCTCTCTCTCTGTTTTATTCCTGCTAACACCAAATGATTTCTCTGTGTCAATAATACGTCACCAGATACAAGGGATTAAGCAGTTTAATATCACCTGAAGAGATTAACAACGTCTCATAACTCTCAGAGGCAACCTGTCCAATTCCTTAGAGAAAACGGAGAGTGGCAGGAATGAAGACGGATGACTGCAATAAATTCCCCCCAAACCTTCTCACATATATCAACCGTATAACTGGTTCAGCCTTCTTTCTCCCCCCACGCATATTTCTTCAGCAACACAGCCCCAAGTTTTGTTGACATCCTCTTCAGTACGAGGAGGCCATTTCTTTTTATTTATCCTTGACACCATTTTCTTTATCCCTTAAATCAGATAACATTTTTTGTCTTACTCCTTCTCTCTCCCGATTTTTATTCAGCACTGGAGAGACTATTGTAAAAATGTTAGATTTAACCTCCAATTTTTTTCTCTACTGTCTCCTATGCTGAATAAAACCGTCTGGAGATGGCATAAATGAAGTAAACACGTTCTCGGACAGAAGAGGTTAAGATTAAAGAATTTCCATACTGATGTAGTTGGCAATATATCCTCACTTACCAAAATCGTGGCTAATAAACCAGTGTCCTCGGGCTTGAGAGAAAACGGAGGATGGCGAGAATGAAGACGGGTGACTGCAATAAACCCCCCACAGCCTCTTCGTGTATATTAACCCTGTAACTTACTCAGCTTTGCCCCCCCCCCCACGCATATTTCCACGGCACCACAGCCCCCCACCCCTCCTCCCTTAACAGATTATTGGAAAACAAATTGCTGTAATAAATATCACGCTGGTTGCTGGCTGGATGGAGGGTACACCGAAGTCCTTACGCATGCGTCAACGTTTTTATTACCAGAGAGAGAGAGAGACAGAGACAGAGAGACTTATAACCAAGCAAAATGATACCAGTTATTCATTTTTTCTGCTCTCATTTCTTCTCCATACTGCAGTGCGGCCTTGAATGAGAGTCCTGGGGTGTAGGGGGGGGGGGCTAGGTTTACAATGGAAGAGTTGAGAAGATGGATGGGACTGGAGTGTACTGTATTCATGTTGTGACGTGGAAGGGTAGTAGTAGTAGTAGTAGTTGTTCCCTAGGCAGTGTGGCCGAACAGCCCCGAGTCCCTTAGGAAGGCCATGGCCGAGACCGGGCTTTCCCACAGAGCTCTCAAAGAGTGTATGTTGTGTTGTTGGCGTAGGTGATTGTGTGCAATGCAGTCTTCCATAATGTGCTTAAGAGTATGAGGTACTGTGTTGCATCCTGGACAGGCATCAGCAACGGAGTCATCCAGCCTCTTCTGGTTGCTTAAGAGGGCTGGATGGTGCCCACATCTCAGCCTGGCCAGGTGGACCCTGTCCTCACGAGGAAGATAGGATTCAGAAGGGTGGATGTCATGAGGCCATGCATGCAGCTGTGTGTTGTCTTTAAGTGACTGAATGGAACGGCGAGTGATCTGAGTGTGGATATGCTTCTGAAAGCTGGTCTGAGGTGGGCGAGGGGGAAGAGATGACAGTATTTGTGTATGGTATCGTGTGCTGGGTGTTGTTTTGACGTACCTTGGAGTGGGTGGATGTGCTGCCATGTACTGTAGTGGATGTTGTGGGTTTGTGGAGGCTGCAGCAAGAAACTGGGTGCCTCTCATATCTAAGTGATCCTTGATTTTGAGGACTTTGGTTTCTTGATGTAGGTGGTCTGTGGCTGTAGTAGCTGTGCAGCCTGTGATTATTTTTAGGGCCTTGTTCTGTATGGTCTGTAGAGTGTTGTAGTGTGTTTTGGTGAGGTTGGAAGCCCAGGCAGGGCTTACATAATTCATCACTGAACGTATGTATTGTTTGTATACTGTGGTGGTGGTTTCTTTGTTGTGTCCAAATGTTGTATTGGTAAGTGACTTCAAAGCACTGAGTCTTGGTGTTATTTTATTTTTAATGTTTGTGATGTGTTGTTTAAATGACACTGATGTGTTGTATGTTACACCAAGGATTTTGTGTGTGTGTGTGTGTGTGGTAGGGGAGTGTTGTTTACGGTGAGGTGTGGGATGTGCCTGTGTTCTGCTGTCCAATTTGTGAGAAGAGTCACTGTAGATTTGGCTGGGGCTATTTTGAGCCTGTTTGTGGTGAACCATTCGTGTAGTGTGTTGAGGAAAGGTTGAATGATGTGTGCAGCTATGTTTGCGTTTTGGTGCGTACAAGTGTTATATCATCTGCACAGGAAGCTATGTGTATCTGTGGTGTGTGGGGTGTGGGTACGTCGTGCATGTATAGGTTAAAGAGTGTAGGGGACAAAACAGATCCTTGGGGGATGCCGTTCGTGAAGTTTCTGATGTTAGAACACTGACCAGCAAATGTTACGTGTGCACATCTGCCTGCTACGTAGTTTGCCAGCCATCTTTTTGTGTTATTGTGCATGTTTTTGCTGAGTATTTTGTTTGTGAAGTTGTGGCGGGGGATGGCATCAAAAGCTCTGCTAATGTCTAGTGTGATTAGAAGTGTTCTGTGTGGTGGCCTAGCTGAATTCATGCCATCGAAAACTCTCTGTGTAAGGTCTGTAAGAAGGATGTTTGTGGAGTGTAGTGGCCTAAAGCCATGTTGTGACTGGGCTAGGGGAATGTGAGGTGTGACTAGTTGTAGTACCAGTCGTTCAGTGACTTTAGAGGGGGTGCAGAGGAGTGTGATGGGGCGATGTGAGGAGGGTAATGTGGGGTCTTTGTTGGGTTTAGGGATAGTGATGATACTGCCATGTTTCCAGATGTTGGGTATTATGTTGTGTGAGTAGCTGTAGTTTGATAAGTTGGTGAGTGCTTGTATGCCTTGTGGTCCTAGGTGTTTAAGGTGAATGTTGCTTATGTTGTCTGGTCCACAGGCAGATGAGTGCTTGAGGTTGTTAACGATGTGCTTCATTTGGTTGTAAGTGAAAGGTGCGTAGTCTGGGTCTGTGGGGAACTGTCTCTTACGTCGGATGATAAGTCAGTCTTCGGGATGGGGGTTTAGATGGCTGACTTGTGAAAAGTGATTGATGAGAGTGTTTGTTTGTTGTTTGTTTGAGGGTATTGTGTCTGTTGTTGTGATGGCAGCGTGTGATTGTGTGGTGTTGCTGTTGGAAAGTGTGATGCTGTTTAGTGTTTTGTAGAGTTTGCTGATGTTTGTTTTGTGGTCAAGTGTTTGGAGGTAATTTTTCCAGTTTAGTGTTTGCTGTTCTGATATTTTATTGTTTATTTGGGTGTTAAGTTCTTGTAATTGTTGTACGGTGTCTTGTGTATGGGGTGTTGGGGAGTGTCGCAGTGTGTTCCGTTGTCTGATGAGGCCTTGAATTTCTGGTGTGAAGTTGGGGTTGTGTCTCTTTCTGTTGCCTCTAGGGATGTGTCTTTTGTCTGCGTTTTGTATAATTGTATTGAAAGTGTGCACAGCGGTGTTGATGTTTGTGATGGGTGTACTGTTTAGTGTTTCGAAATGTTGTTCTGTTTCACTTACAAAGGCCTCCCAGTTGGCTCTCTTATAATTAGTGTATGTGTGTTTGTGGCCAGCTGGGGTGATTCTGGTTTTGGTAGTGATGATGATTGGGAGGTGATAGGAACCTAGGGTTTTGACCACTCTCCATGATGTAGTGGAGGCGAGGTTTAGGGAGCAGAATGTGATGTCTGGAGATGATGGGAGGAAGAGGGCTTGGTGTGGGATATGGGTATGTTGGTCTAGATTGTTCAGTATGAAAAGATGATCTGTCTGGGATTGTAGTACCAGCCCTCTGTCTGTGTCAGGGTTGTTGACATGCCAGGCCGACGACTTAGCGTTGAAATCACCACCCAGGATGATGTTGGGTAAGTTAGTGATGTGGTGTATCTGTGGAAAGTAACTGTGTGGTACTGTGGGGGACGATTGGGGGGGAATGTATGTATCAGCGATTGTTATGTGTGATTTGTTACCAGTGCGTATTTTAATTGATTGTATTTCTGTTGTGGTGTCATGTGGGGGGAGAAGTGACTTTGTGTGTGCACTGGTATCAGAAAAGTTGATGGATTTGTGTACCAGGGTGATGGGTCCACCGCCTCCGCCGTCGGCCTGATCTTGTCGAATGGTGGTGAAGTTTTGGAATGTCGGTGTTTTCTGTGTTCTGTGTAGTTTTGTTTCTTGTAAGATGGCAATGTGTATGTTCTGTTGTTTGATGAATTGTGTGAGTTCTTGTTTTTTTGTGTTTATGCCATCTATGTTTAACTGAAGGATGTTTATGTTGTGTGTGCGATGTGTGTTAGCTGCTGCAGCACGGGGAGGAGATGGTGTGGGTGGAGGGGAAGGGGTAGGAGGAGGTTGTGATGGAGGTAGGGGATGAGGTGGATTAAGATGGGTTGGAATGGGATGAGTTGGCGGACTGGATGGTGTGGGAAGAATCGGTGGGTTTGGCTGTGAAGGTGTGAAGGAAGTAGGAGTAGGATTGGAAGGGGGGTTGGTGGGTGGGGGGAAGGAGCATAAGGAGCAGGTCCAGATGTTTTCTGGATGCAAGTGTTGTGCAGGTGTAATGGGTCCTGTTCTTGCAGGAGTTGCACTGAACTGAACCCTCTGTCTGTCGGCTCAACGTGATAGGTTTTGAGCATGTTGGACGTATGTATTTGTTGGTGGGTCCTGGATTGCTCTCAATGTCCCCGGCTAGAAGAAGTCGTTGAGAAATGACAGCCGAAGGGGTCATTTCTCGGTGTAGAAAAAACGGTGTTGTTGTGTGTGTTGTGTTGGGAGATGTGGTACTTGCCCGGGCGACCGAAGCCACTCCCAGGTACTCGAGCCCCGTGAAGGGCCGGGAGGGTTTGCGGTGGTTTGGCCCCCATGCTGTCCTCCTCTTCTCATCGACAGCCTCTGGGGGGTAGACCCACGACGAAGACGCCACCGCTCCAGGTCCACGTGGAAGGGTAGATTGAGATAGTCTGGCCATGCGAGAGGATGGGGGATGACAACTGGATGCAGAAAGTAAGATGTGTCAACATCGGCGGTTCAGCTGCGACAGGCAGACCAAAAATGACGTGGGACGAGGTCATGGAGTATGACCTCAGGGATAAGGGACTGTATAGGGAGGCTGCCAGAGATCGAGCAACATGGAAAGCAGCCATTAGGTAACTACGGCCGACGCATGCAAGCATGTTGGAGCCTTTACAAATGAAACGAAACGAAGCGAAACTGCATATTTTGCATATACTGTCCCCCCCCACCTCTCTCTCTCTCTCTCTCTCTCTCTCTCTCTCTCTCTCTCTCTCTCTCTCCTGCACCAGTTTCTTTTGTTCCTCCTTTTTTTTTTTTTTTTTATAGCTAACTCTTCTTCCATCTCTCTGCTTCTGTGTCTTGCCTACATTCAATCCTTTAAAAATCCTACACATTTTCCCCTTCCCTCTCTTCTTTCTCCATTTCTCTCTTTAAAATTATTTCCTAATTCCTAAAAGATATGACAGTATTTCTTATGCTGTCACTAAGCTATGGGAAGCAGGCTACGAAATCACGAAAAAGATGAAGCGCTCAAGCTGTGAACACGTTAATGAAGGCTTTAACTCCTCAAATTAGAAACATCTCTTCTAAGCTAAATAAAATCTTGATTTACAAAAATAAATACAAATGCCTCGTAGTGGAGGGGTGTGGCATTATGTAACTGCAAAACAAAGCAAAACACAAAATAAAGAAAACTAGCATAATCAAGGTAGGCAATTAATTATGTATATAAAAATAAGAAAACCAATACAAAAATCAAGCCTGCACAATGCACGCTGGCCATCCACGGTCTACCTCAATGCAGACTAATTAGAAGAATGTCATTAACCATCTCTACTGTTTCCCAGTCGCCATAATTACATCACGGAAGCCATTAAGGGCAATTTACGTGCGCAATTCCTGGTTTGTTAATTTGAGCCGAGGCAGTTATGATGGAGAAATGGACGATACTGTGCGTAATAGAAGAGACAAATTTACCAACAAATTTACCAAGCATTGTGAGCTGTGATGTTTGCAAACCGCATGTAGGCCCGGGGTAAAAAAAAAAAAAAAAACTGCGGAAGGAAATATAAACATATTTTGAGGGCCTTAAATTTTACGGAATACCGAAACGATGTGGAATACTAAACAAATATAGCGATGGACAGCATTTTGTGTATAAGAACTGGAACAAAATACATCATATGAATATTATATGGTGCCCAAAATCTGGCTACGTCACCACAAACCGAGTTTGTTACCGGTATATTAAAAAAATGTTGCTCAGTAGGTTATGATCCATGGTAAAATATATACAGTATATAACAACTGTGGATATTTGGGTATCAAAAGACTGATTAGTAATATTCGTGCAAATCACACATCTTGAGCATATTACCCACAGTTGTCACAGATCTTCAATAACATTTGTAACAATACACAAAGCGAAATATCGACACACACACACACACACACACACACACACACACACATTTTTAACTAGTTAGCAACAATGACTCACTTACAGGTTACAATCAGTGTAACAGGACCTTTCCACCGGAGTACTGTATGCTTGTTAGCCGAATATTTGGCTGGCAAAATAACAAAACAAAACAAAACAAGGCATTATCTCGTCGATTGTTTGGTTTCAAAATTAAACAAAACAAGGAACTCTCAACATCATCCATTAAGCTGTTTGTGCGCTAGGTTATTATACAGGTACCGTACGAAATGAAATAAAATGCGCATAGGTTTGTTTGGATGGAATTATAAAAAGGGGAAAAAAACAAGCCATAATTCTGTGTATACCGATGAACAGCACTAAACACTATACACAGCACTCAGCACTTAACACAGAACTTAGTACTTAACACAGTACTTAACACATAGTGCTAAACACAGCACTTAACACAGCACTCACACTTAACAGCACTGCGGTAACACTCAACACAGCATTTAATAACATTCAAAACAGCACTCAGCACTTAACACACAACTCAACACTTAACACCACTCAACACAGCACTTAACACTTAGTACTATACTAAACACAGCACTCATTTAACAGCACTGAGCACTCAACACAGCACTCAGCACCTAACACAGCGTCCAATTAGTGAAAAACCCATTGAGTGACAATAACTATTCAATATGGTAACCATCAGTGTGCAGGAAATGATACAACTGAAAACAACCCATTTCAACACAAAGGTAAAAGTGAACACTATCTCTTTCAATCCAAAGATAAAACTAAACACTATTTCAACGCAGATAAAACTGAACACTATCTATTTCAACGCAGATAAAACTGAACACTATTTCAACGCAGATAAAACTGAACACTATCTATTTCAACGCAGATAAAACTATACACTATTTCAACGCAGATAAAACTGAACTTTCAACGCAAAGATACAACTGAACACTTTCAACGCAAAGATAAAACTAGTGAACACTATTTCAAAGCAAAGATAACACTGAACACTATTTCAACGCAAAGATAACACTGAACACTATTTCTAAGCAAATAAAACTGAACACTTTCAACGCAGATACAACTGAACACTACTTCAACGCGAAGATAAGCTGAACACTACCTATTTCAACGCAAAGATAAAACTGAACACTATTTCAACGCTTTAAACCTGGAAAAAATATCACTGGGGCGTTCTGGCTGACTTAGGGGACGTTAGCACCTCTTCCTTAGCGATTTATTTTGGTATTAACATTCAAATTCTCTTCTCTTCATATTCACATGGTTTTATATACACATTAATTTTATCTTGCCTATTATTTTTATCTTTAATATCCACACAGTCTGCCTAACTAGCAAGCAACAAGATAATACGGCACAATAAGCAAAATAATTCGCTTCGAGGAATATCTCTAGGTAAAAATAACAAGAGGATAATCAGGCACAATAAGCAAAACAATTCGCTCACAGGAACATCTCAAGGTAACATAAATAAGAAGCAAGAGGGATAATACGCCACAATAAGCAAAATAATTCGCTTTAAGGAACACCTCAAGGTAGCATAAAATGATAAACAACAAGCAAGAGGAGTAATACGCCACAATAAACAAAAAAAAAAATCGTTTACAGAAGCATCTCAAGGAAACGTAAATATCAAGAGGATAATCAGGCGAAATAAGCAAAATAATTCGCTTACAGGAACATTTCAAGGTAACGTAAATAAGCATGACGCCACAGGCAAAATGATTCGCTTACAGGAATATCTCAAGGTAACATAAACAACAAGGAAGAGGATAATCAGGTGTAATAAGCAGAATAATTCCCATAAAAGAACACGTAACGTACTTAAACATTTCAAATTTTCAAAGCTTGTAGCGGCCAGTCTACTAAATCTTGGTCATAAGGCCGGATCAAGCAGCATTTACAGCCACATAAACCGCCCTTATTAAGCTTGTAATTAAGGACCATTATCGCCCGTGACAGATCCCAACAAACAAGCAGAAGAAAGACTTGTATATGCTACGATCAAGTCTGGAAGGAGGTGGTGGCGACCATCATCCACTCATTTGATGTAGTCCTGACTGCTTCTTCCTTCACCTTTATAATTCTTTTTCTGTCTGCCCTCCTTTCTTCCTGTTTCTCCCAACTTTCCTGTCACCTTTTATTACTCTTATTTCCTCGTCAGGTGGCATTACATTGAGTGACAAGCCTAATGGTTTCCGGTAAGCCAGCAAACCATTTACAACGCTGGGTGGTAATCATATGACGAACTCACAAGTGTTCCCTATGTCAAAAAGTGGGTTGGCGAAGGGTTAGTGCCTCTCACCGCAAAACAACTCAAAGACAAATGGCCATACATATAAGTCCGAAAGTAGTTAAATTTGATAGATTAAATTACCCTGCCAACTCGACAGGAAAAATAAGAGAGCACGTGAAGTATTGCCCATGTACTTAAAATAAATGCAGTTCTTTATCTTTTATTTTTTTCATAGTTTCATTTGCAATAAAACGATAATTTGATCTGGTTATTTTGTCAATAAACTTGCGCGTGTAAATTATTGGACGATAATTCCAGGATTATATCTCCATGCTTGCTCTTCCTTGTAATCGTATCAACATTATCTGCTGTAATTCTTTTCGGCATACTTTCAAACTAACTCGTTTCGGGTGATTAAATTTAAGCATCCATATAAGCCGGCATCACAGGCAGACTCCATTTCACTCGCTTACTAATTATCTGTTCATTTAATAGCAGTCTAATCAAAATCATCACTACAAGATTTAAATTAACTTACCTTTCTCGATGATAGGCGGAAATAGGCACAATGTCGACGAGGGTAGAGGGGATTGATGGCTGGCTAGAGGGAAGGGAGGAGGGAGCCGTGACGCAGAGCATGTCAATTAAACGTCACCATTTTTCACTTTACCACATATCACGACCACTCCACGTCACCCTCATACGTCCACGGGGGCTTTGTGCGTCTTCGGTTAACATCTAAGTAACGTTCGGATCTCTGATAGCGGAAATATTATTCATATTCAGTCGATAACACTCGCGCACTAGGGGATAATTAACACTCGAGCGGCGACCTTCCTCCCCCCTTAGCCTCGTAGGACACTCTGTTGCTACGTCCACTCTAGAATTATGTATAGATAGTGGCAACGTTGATGTACAGGCGTTTAAGAGTGAAATTATGTAAACAAAATAGCTAAAGGCGAGTATTAAGTTATTACTACTTGAAAACATTATGAATTATTTTAATGAAATGTTTATACGTTGCGTAAGAAGTGCACGAATAATTTTCCGTGAGCATTGCCAATCTCGATATTCGTCTGTTCGTCAGAGCATTCGACAAACAAGACAATGTGAGCAAAAATAAACATAGCAGTATTATTGTAATATTTAGAGGTTGTATTTCCAACAATATAATAGTTTTCAATATAAGTTGGGCTTGTAGATACGGCTGCTGAATCAAAACAACCGTTATGATATTTGAAATGATGCATCGCAAGAATTCGCCCACTACAACCGTGCCAGACGTTAAAAAAAAAAATGCAATGATTTCAAGGGTAATAATGTCTAGTGAGGCTTCAATTTAATAGAGCCGGAACGCAATAACCGGGAAACAGAAATCACGAGTCACTTCATTCAAGGTTTTTATAGACGGTTAATTCGATTTGTTTAACGAGTGGGGTTTAGCGGACGAACGCAAATGGAGAGAAATGAAGTGATGGAAGAGAGAGAGAGAGAGAGAGACTGGAAAAGGCATATAGACTAGGAAGGAGATTTACTGTAGAGATGGGGATTTTCAAACATACATCCAACCGTTGAACTGATTTTCCTCTCTCTCTCTCTCTCTCTCTCTCTCTCTCTCTCTCTCTCTCTCTCTCTCTCTCTCTCTCTCTCGTGTATGAATAAAATCGTTTGGTGTTACCATACATCAATGTGTCCGAAGCAGAGGAATTTTAAGAGATAATTATCATATCTTTAATTAGGACACGTTTCTCTGGTAAATTAGTTTAGAAATCCCTGAAGCCCTACTTAACACCTTCACTTATTTATATTTATCACGGGTAGAATGAGTCAAATAAGGAAATACGTCACGGGATAGAAAGGGTTAAAAATGCGCCCCTAAATGTTTACAACGGCGCCATAATGACGGGATTAATTCTATTTTAATTAACCCTCACTGCCACTACTACTACTACTACTACAATTCTATTATTGCTGCTACGACTACTACTACTACTACTACTACTTCTACAATTCTGTTACTATTGCTGCTGCTACCACTACAATCCTACTATCACTGCTTCTTTTCTTTTTCTACTACTACTACTACAACTACAATTGTTATTATTGTTACAACAACTACTACTACTACTACTAAAATTCTGCAATTATAACTACTACTGCTGCTATCCTACTACTACTGCTTCTTCTCTTCTGCTTTTCTCCTCCTCCTCCTACTACTACTACAATTCTGTTATTATTCTTACTACTACTACTACTACAATTTTGTAATTATAGCTACTACTACTGCTATCCTACTACTACTACCGCTTCTTCTCTTCTGCTTTTCTTCTTCTACTACTCCTACTACTACCACTACCACTCTACTGTCTGCATAACACGCACCACTCACAAACTTACGCATTCCTTAACCTCTTCAATCCGTAAACACTTTCAAATCATACAATCTCAAGACGGTTTTATCTCATTTAGACGTTTCTTGAACCGGGGGGGTGTGATATATGGCTTACCCCTTCACTACGATTCTGCTGTCCTAAAAATTATATGTACAAGTTAACTATAGTCTGTTTATAGTAGCCTGGCAAACACCTTACCCCAGCCAGGTCTGTAGATGGCCAGGTGTAGTAAGAGTGGAGGCTCGATTTGACTTGTAACCAAGGAGACGCATTTTTCAACATCCCAGCATCTTGTCAAAATAAATCAGTCTGCCTCTCCATTTTGCCCTTGTTCTTCCTCCTCTTACATTTTCCTTATTATTTCCTCTTCTTTCCCTCCTCCAGCTCTCTGACCTCCTCCTCCTTCTCCTCCTCCTTTCCCTCCTCCTCCTCCTCCCCCTCCTTTCCCTCCTCCTCCTCCTCCTCCTCCTTGCAAATTTTCCTCCTCTTCCTCCTCCTGCCTTTCCCTCCTCCCCTCCCCCTTCCTCGTCCTGTGTCTCAGATCTTCCTCCTCTTCCTTTCCCTCATCCTCAAACCTATCCCTCATCTCCTTCGTGGCACATCGTCCTCCTCCTCCTCTTTTTCCTTTTCCTCTTCCTCCTCCTCCTCCTCTTCCTCTTCTTCTCCTTCCTCTTCCTCCTCCTCCTCCTCTTCCTACTCCTCCTTTTCCCCTTCCTCTCCCTCTTCTTCTTCTTCTTCTTTCTTTTCTTCTTCTTCCTCCTCCTCCTCCTTCTTCACTTCCTCTTCCTCCTCCTCGTCCCCCTTCTCCTCTTCCTCTTCCTCTTCTTCTTCCGCTTCCTCCTCCTCCTCTTCCTCCTGCTCTTCTTCCTCCTCCCTCTCCTCCTCCTCTCCAGCTAATGGTTATTACACATCACCTGCCAGTTCACCCTCTTTGCATTGATCAAGTGGCTTACCCCTTCCCCCCCCTCTCTCTCTCTATCTCCCTCTCGATGCCATTTATCCGAGAGAGAGAGAGAGAGAGAGAGAGAGAGAGAGATGGAGAGTAATCTGTAAGATGGTACAGCTCTGTGGGCCGTAGCTTTCAACTGCACCTTCTCTCTCTCATACTGCTCTGTGTGTGTGTGTGTGTGTGTGTGTGTGTGTGTGTGTGTGTGTGTGTGTGTGTTGGAGTGACATGAATTTGTAGGCACATGAATATAGGCTTGTAAAAATAAATGTGTGTGTGTGTGTGTGTGTGTGTGAAGGCCTCGTGTCTACCTAAAGTGGCCCTGGCAGGAACACTATCCCCGGCTGGTGTTTATGTCAATGTTATCCCTCCTGACCCATCTACTGTACACTGAGAGAGAGAGAGAGAGAGAGAGAGAGATGTATCCGTCATCGGTGTGAAAGAGTTAAGTTGGTTAGTCTCTCACCTTTAGTGCGTTTACTCCAACCTGACAAGCTCCAAAACTCCTCCCAGCTCAGTTGACAGTCAGGTGTAGCCAGAGTGGAAGGCTGATTTTGACTAGTAACCAAGGAGACTCATTCTTACCACACAGCTAAGGCTTATTACTCTGCTAACAGGCCAATCCTTACTACTCAGTGCTTGTTTGTTTGATTCCTTTTCTTCCCCTTTTTATTCCTTATTCTTAGTTCCTTTATTCGTCTTTATTTTCTCCCTCCCTTTCCCTCTACTTCCCTCTCCTCCCCCCTTCTTCCCTCTTCCCTTCCCTCCCTCTTTAGTCCTTATTCTTAGACTCTTTGTTACTCTTTTTTTTTCCCAATTCCTTTCAATCCCTCTTCCTTCGCCTCCCCTCTCTCTTCACTCCTCTCCTCTCCTTACCTTCATTCCTCCCTCCTTTCTTCCCTCTTCTCCTCCTACCCCCTTTCTTCCTTCTTCTGCTGCCCTTTTTCCTTCCTCTTCTCTTCCCGTTTCTTCCCTCTT
>NC_136995.1:14530994-14543494 GCF_032717465.1 Coenobita brevimanus
ACCGTTTAGGGTACTTCCATGAAGGGGGGCCTTCGAGGCCTGCTTATAGGAGGCGGCAAGGGTGGGCTCTGTTAGGGTCCCTCACGGGGCAGTGACGGGGTTCCCCTGCCACGCCCTTTAGAGGGTGGGGAGTCCCTCCCCCCCGTCACTGTAGGGAACCACCGGAAAGCTATTTTTTTTTTTTTTTTTCGTGGTTCTAGGCCATGCAGGCGTCTCACCCCTCTCAGCCCTCTCGGCCTCCTGGGCCGACGCCCAACCCTCGCCTCAAGGCATCCAAGCCCCACTTTGCCGCCTTCACCACCTCCACCAAGCACGCGGCCCCTTCACCAAGCCCAAGCGCCCTACTACCGCCTCAGTTGCTGCACCACCTCCTGGCCCTATGCAACCCTTCCCCACTGCCACTCGCCCCTCGGACGTCAAATGGGAGAGATGCCCCTCAGCCTCCAGCACTGACTGCACTACTGGGGAATCTCCTATCCCCGTGTCCGGCGATGTCCTTGACCTCCCACCACCACCCTGCCTCCTGCTCCTTCAAGTCTGCTTGCGTTCACGAGCGGATGGACATTGCACCTGACACCGCTCCAGAACCTATCCCCAGTGCCTCCTCTGCCCCTGACCCCTCCCCCACTGCCCCTACTGATGATGAGGGCTTCACTCTCGTTCCCACAAAAACCAGATGCCCCATGCAGGGAAACCCCCCCCACCCCAGTACCAAGTAACGAGGCTACCCGCCGGTCTCCTCCTGCACCCTGACCATCCGTCACAGTGGCCGCGTCCCCCCCTCCTCCCTCACCCCACCCAGCCTTCTGAGTCCCTGTCCAGCAGGGATGCAACACCAGTTACGAGGCGGTTGTCACCCTCAAAGCTGCACTGCCCGGCCTCTGGTGTCCAGCTAGATTGCAAAGGACGGGAGCTCCATCACTGTGCCACAGGAGACCCCTTACCACCTCCTCCAGACCTATGCTCAGGACGAGTCCTCCCCCACAAAAATTACTGACCTCACCCTGGGGGTGCAAACCACTGAGGCAGTCGTGATGGGCTACCCTGGCAGCTGACCCCCAGCTCTCCTGAACCATCCACAGGTGGAGTCTGCCGTCCACTGCCAGGTGATTAGGAACCGGGAGGAGACTTGACAGGTGGTTGTGACCCTCCGCAGCCCCTTGATATCAGAGCTGGACCTGGGGAATCGGGGCGTTCACTATCGTCGCCCTTTCACACCAGAACCTCTGCGGTGCTACCGGTGTCACCACTTCGGCCACCACAGGGCCACGTGCCACAGGCCAGTCATGTGCGGTATATATTTACCTAATTGTGCAGCAGGCCTCACGACACAGACGTCTGCCTCGCCAAGTTCAAGGTGGGAGAGGCAGTCATGACCCGCTGCCCCAACTGCACAGGCAGACATCATGCATGGCAACCAAAGTGCCCTTCGAGGACGGTCCTGGTGGGTCAGGGCCACCACCAGCAGGTCACCTGGGTCCAGAGACAGCAGAGTCTAAGCTCCACCCCCGTGCCCCCTGGCATCTTCATCCGGGACACACAGAAAAAGACCAAGGCTCCATCTCCCCTCTCACCACTTGCAACGGAGGTCTTCTCACCTCTTCTCACTCCACAGATTCCAGTCTCTGCCACAGCCACCCCCCCCCCTCCAACCCCAGCCCCCACACCTCCTCATCTCGGCCCTCCATCGGTCCACACACTACATGTTCGCCCCTAATGTCCTTCACAATGGATGACCTGAGGCACATCAGCAGGGAAATTCCCATGGGCGTCACTCAGTTCCTAGGGAATGCCTGGGCCACAAATTCGACACCAGTCTCATGATGCAGGTGGTGGACGTTATCGTCCATAACACAGTGAGGGCATAAACCATCCCCCAGCCTCCCCCCCAACTCCCTCAGCCCAACCTCTGGTGCCAGCCGCCTCCACCTCCCTGATGCCCACACCTCCAACTCCACCTCAACATCCTGTCCAGTTCTCTGTCAGGCCAGGGCTAACCCCCGCCTCGGCTGGGATAGAGGCAAAATGGTGCGCCCTCTGCCTTCCCCCGGAGGCCACCCCTCCTCCCCCTCCCCAGCTGCACTCCCTTCTTCCCCCCTCTAAATCTTGCAGTGGAACTGCCCGGGGGCTTGCAGCAAGCTCGCCCACCTACAAGAGGTGGCTGCCAGAGAGCATGTGCATGTCATACTCCTGTAGATGCTCCTTCCTTGGGACTCCACTTTCAGACTCAGTGACTTCTAGAGTCACTTTCTCCCCCAGATCCAGGGTGCTACATGGGGAAGCGCCATCCTCATTAAGGTCCACATCCCCTGCTCTGAATACAATCCTCCTGTGTACTGTGGAGAGGGAGTCGAGATGCAGGGCGTCGTCCTGCACCTCACCACCACCTCACTTAACATCTTTAATGTATACAGAAGCCAAGACAGCACACTCGATCTGGGTGAGATCCTGACCCTTGCCGTGGCAGAATCTACCTATGTCAGTGGGGACCTAAATGCCCACCACCCTGTCCTCTCTTCGCCCCTCCCTGCCAACAAGGCAGGGCAGCACCTTGCCATGACCCAGAAGGAAACTGCGGGTGTTACCTTGCTGAATGACCTCTGTGGACCCACCCATGTCAGAGGTGGTAGGTTGGACCTCTCCCTTGTCTCCTTGTCTCTCACCAGCACGTCGACATGGTCCCTGCATTTGTTCCTCACCAGTGACCACTTCGCTACAGTGACGGAACTGCAGGCAGCAATCATATCACCCCCTCTGCCACCATCCCCCTGCTGGGACCTGCGCAGAGCTCGCTGGCGAGAGTACAAACGGACCGTAGAGGTCCCACTAAGAAACGTCATCCCCCCCCCTTCCCTCGAGGATCACGCTGAGCATGTTGCCCTTATTCTTCAGTGCACTGCTGCAGACAGCAATCCCCTCTCCAGACTCCCCACCTCTCTCGTCAAAAACCATTGGTTCCATGACGAGAGAGTCCACGAGCTGAACCACCGGCTGAATGCAGCTCACATGGCTCATTGGAGGCGGCCTTCCTCCACCACCAGGAAATACCTGGCTGTAGTAGCACACCACGCCTCACACGAAAAACAGCAACTAGGGGACGAGGCTTGGACACGATGGTGGAGGTATCTCAATTTGCACTCCACCCTGAAGGAGATTTGGACGAGGATCGAATGCATTTCTGACATCCGGCCCCCCAAATCCCCCTCTCATCCCAATCCTGTAAGAGAGGCCAATCATCATGCCTCTCACTTCACTGAGAGGACCTCACCCACTAACCTTCCCCAGTCAGTCAGGGATGTGCAGACACGGCTCAGGGGCCCGTGAAGGGCCTCCGGGGACGCTGCCTGCTCACGTCCCGACGACACTGACGAGCCCTTCACTGACGGGGAACTGGACCAGGCCCTCCATGGCAGGAGAGACACAGCCCCAGGCTCTGACTGCTTAACATACTCCCTCCTTGCATGATCAGGAAAGAGGGGGAGAGCTCACATGCTCGATCTCGTCAATCACTCGTGGGTGGAAGGACCCCTCCCTGGATCATGGAAGACCGCCATTATTCATCCCATCCCCAAGCCACGCGATCCAGTTGCAATGCGGCCTATCTCGCATTTCAGCTGTATCATGAAGATGGCTGAACGCCTCATCCTTTCTTGCCTTGCCTGAAAATTGGGCCCATTGCACCTGTGGCTCTTTGCCTACCTCCCTGGCAGAAGTGCCCCACAGTGCCTTGCCTCTTTTCTGGGTGAGTTGAGAAATGGTCGAGGTATGGCCTTATTTCTTGATCTAGAGAAGGCCTTTGAGCTAGCCAATCCTGACGCAGTATGGGCAGCACTCGTAGAGAGAGGCATCTATGGTAGACTTCTCTCCTGGATCTGCAGTTTTGTTGTCGGATATGCTGCCAGTATCTGTCTTCAGGGGCAGTTCTCCCCTTCTTACCCACAGGTGAATGGACCACCTCAAGGCAGTGTGCTCAGTCCTCTCTTGTATAATGTCCTCGTTGAGAGCCTGCTGTTGATCGACTTTGGCAGGGGCATCACTCTGCTCTACTACTCTGATGACCTGGTGCTTGTCTTCTCCTGTAGGTACTGCTACGATAGGGCCTCGGCTGCTCTAACCCACCTCCATGATGGATGCTGCAAACTGGGCCTCAAGATTAATCTTGGGAAGACCAAGTGCATGCCCTTCAGTCTACAATTCCCTGAGCATCCACTCTTCCTTGGGGGGATGCCAACTTGATCTTGTTTGCAGTCATCAGGACTTGGGAGGGTGGTTTGACAGTTGCCTGTCGTTTTCCATTCAGGTACGGTATGTGCGGGTGCAGGCAACCCCCAGAATCACAGTGCTCAAAGCCCTCTCATGCCAGAACCTAGGTGCCTCATATAGCATCCTCAGGACCTTCTACACACACGCCATACATTCCTTGGTTGACTACAGTGCAATTTGTCTTGTAGGGCTCTCTGGGGAGCAATCTCACTCCCTAGAAGTCCTGCAAAACTCGGCACTGCGTGTGATTCTGTGAGCTCTTCCTTGAATGCGAATTGAGAACTTCAGGGTTGAGAGTGGCTTCCCATCTCTCCAGCACAGAATCTGTAGTCGATCAACAGCAGTTTCCGCTCAGCTCTGCCGACTCAGGGTACACCTGCCTGTTTCCGTGCTTTTCTAGCACGCCCTCGAGAGGCCCCCTGACCCACATCCAAATAAGGCCTGGGCACACATCACTGCCAACATGATACATGACCTGAGAGTAACTGATGCCTTTCTAAGGGGCCCCAACCTCCCTGACCCTGTGTACATGCTCTCCTCTCCATGGCTGCCTTCCGTGATCCAGGGTGTTGTCCCCTCTGACACCCCTAGAGCATCTCCACCCATCCTCCTATGCCAGGATGGCCTACGGTGGATGGCATCTCTCTGGACCCCAGGAACGGTCAATTATTTCACTGATGGATCCGTTACTGCTGAGGGATCTGCAGGTACCACATTCATCAGTGATGGTCGTGTCAAGACCTGGCGGCTCCCTTCTGGGGCTGCTGTGTACCAGGTGGAGCTTGTCACAATTTAAGGTGCCTCAGACATGCCCGCTCCCACCGCCACCAATGTGTGGTCATCCACACTGACTCGCTTTCATCTCTGCATGATCTTCGTGCATGACATTTCATTGACAATGTAAATCTGCTGACCTCAGTACTAGCAGTTGCTGACTCCATTGCTCAGAGTGGAGGGGAAATCCACGTGCACTGGCTACCCAGCCACTCAGGCATTGCCACCGCTTGCTCTGCAATACTCCACCCTACTATCACCTTCCCTCTCAGGATGAGCCGGTCTCTGCTCAAATGCAGAGTCAACTGCACCATCATCCGGCTCATGCAAGCTGATCATGAGACACAGGTGGCAGAGGGCTCTCGTTCTGCCACCTGGTATGCTAGGGCCACAAACTACGAGCCCCTTGACTCTCCGCCTCACACGCCCAATTCGCTTATGGTACGATTACACCACCTACGGCTTGGCTTCCCCTGATACTCTCAAATAGCGGGGATCGCCCCTGAATCGTGCCCTTACTGTCACGAACTTACGGACTGGCTACTCCCCCACTTGCTGCTTGACTGCCCCTCCACTGCCGCCCTTTGCTGAACCTTAGTGGGCAGACTCGTAAGGAGGGCCTCTCCCTTTGCCACTGCAGCTGCGATCGTTGCCCTCACCCCCACCTCAGTCCTGCTCGATGCTGTCTCCACCTACCCTCCACCTCGTTAGCCATTCCCTCCCCAACATACACTGCTCCACTCTGACGGGGTTTATTTGCCTGCGTCCACACTAACTTCATAGGTGGACGAATCCACTCCACCAACCAACAGCTCTCGAGCCCCCTTAGTTGTCAAGATTTGCTCTGGCGGACTCTTATTTGGCCCGGTCCTCCC
Organism: Coenobita brevimanus; assembly: GCF_032717465.1. Taxonomy (NCBI): domain Eukaryota; kingdom Metazoa; phylum Arthropoda; class Malacostraca; order Decapoda; family Coenobitidae; genus Coenobita; species Coenobita brevimanus. The sequence continues at coordinate 14,536,907 of NC_136995.1, forward strand.
AAGGCAGGTAGATCTAAACAACAACATCTTTTTAGCAGTGGAGAGTTCGTAACACCTGATTCTTGGCGATTTAGTCCGGTAGTGTTATATAAAGATTTTGTGATGGAAGAATAACAGGCTACAGACCAAACAGAGAATACACACACACACACACACACACACACACACACACACACACACACACACACACACACACACACACACACACACACACACACACACACACACACACACACACACACACTATCAAAACACTTATTTCATGTGTTCAAGTCTACATATCACACACACACACACACACACACACACACACACACACACACACTATCAAAACACTGATTTCATGAGTTCAACAGTCTACAGATTACACACACACACACACACTATCAAAACACTTATTTCATGTGTTCAGCAGTCTACAGATCATACACACAAACACACACACACACACACACACACACACACACACACACACACACACACACACACACACGAGGAGTAGACTGTAGACTGTAGCACCAGTCGAGCAGGGCAGTACTCCCGAGGTGGATGGAAAGCTGATGATAGGGAGTGCTGGAGCTCCCGTTTCATCAGCCCTCAGGACTAGTTCCTGACCATCCACCTTTGCTGAACTTTTTCAGTGTCTCAGTTACACAGAGAGTAGGCCAGCATGCTCTCCAGTACAAATTTCTCTAACTATCTTCACCAAACTACATGCACAGTACACACTACACTTCCTATTCAAAATTTACCCAAAATGGCGTCGTTTAACCAAGCCTCGGAGTCCCCAGGGGGGGGGACCATAAATGCCCCCACCATCTGCCCCTCTCCCGGTGACGACTCAAGATGCCTGGAACCACTGTCTGACTCTCTTCTTCTTCATTTCTGCAACATTCGCGGCCTTTCCTCTAACTTTCGCTCTGTTGAGCACCACCTCTCCTCCTCTAAACCTCACCTTCTTTTTCTAACGGAGACTCAGCTGTCTGAGGCAACTGACAGCAAACCCTTTTCTGTATCCTCCTACTTTCTCTATACTCATTTCAAAGCCAAAGGTGGCTGTTGTGTATATATACGCAACGACTTATCTTGCTCTCGTGTTCCTGAACTTGATTCTTCTGAATTCTCCACACTCTGGCTTCGGCTTTCCTGTCATTCTCTGACTAAATATATCTGTGCTGTTTACTTATCCCCTAATTCTACTGACTATCAAAAATTCTTCGACTATCTTACTTCTACGATGGAACACATTCTATCCATTTCTCCTTTCTCTGAAATCTCCATTCTTGGAGATTTCAATGTTCACCACCACCTTTGGCTCTCCTCTCCTTTCACGGATCCACCTGGTGAACAAGCCTACATCTTTTCTATCCTTAATGACCTAGAGCAGCTTGTACAGCACCCTACCCGTATCCCTGACCGCCTTGGAGAGAGCTCCAACATACTTGACCTCTTCCTCACAACTAATCCTTCTGCTTACTCTGTTAATCTTTTCTCTCCGTTGGGCTCCTCCGATCACAACCTTATTACCTTAACCTGTCCTATCACTCCGGTACGGCCTGTGGACCCTCCAGAGAAACGTCGTCTGTGGCATTTTGGAGCTGCAGACTGGGAGGCCCTCAGGTAGTACTTCTTTGATTTTCCCTGGAATGATTATTGCTTCCATGGCCGTGAGCCATCTGAGTGTGCCTTGCGCATTACGGAGGTTATTCTCTCGGGCATGGAAGCATACATTCCTTTCTTATATCCTTTGACTAATGCAAGAAAGCCTTGGTTTAATCACGCTTGTTCTAATGCTGTCCGCAACAAGGAGAGGGCCTACAAAAGGTACCGGAGCCAACCCACCCCTGAATCACATCATCTTTACGTTTCTGCCCGGAATCGTGCTAAGTCTGTTCTTCGCTCTACTAAAAATAATTTCATCCATACTAAATGCTCTCAACTCTCCAACTCGAATTCTTCCCGCTCCTTCTGGCATCTTGCCAAAAATCTTTCTAACAACTTTACCTCATCATCCTTCCCTCCTCTTTTCTACTCTGATGGTTCTGTAGCTATTTCTTCTACTGATAAAGCAGATCTCTTCGCACAGACTTTCTCCTCCAATTCTACCTTAGACGATTCCGGTGCTGTTCCTCCATCACTTCCCCCCTCTGACTTCCTCATGGCTGACATTAAAATTTCTTCAGTTGATGTATTTTCTGCCATCACTGGCCTCAGTACTAACAAGGCATATGGGCCTGATGGGGTCCCTCCTGTTGTTCTCAAGAACTGTGCTTCTGTGCTTACACCCTGCCTAGGCAAACTCTTTCGTCTTTGTCTGTCAACTTGTACCTTTCCTTCTTGCTGGAAGTTTGCTCTCATTCAGCCAGTCCCAAAGAAGGGTGACCACTCCCAACCCTCCAACTATCGTCCAATTGCTTTAGCGTCCTGTATTTCAAAAGTTTTCGAGTCAATTCTTAATAGAAAAATTTGAAGGCATCTTTCCTATCACAACCTTCTTTCCGATCGTCAGTATGGGTTCCGTCAGGGACGCTCCACTGGCGATCTTCTCACCTACCTTTCTGACTCCTGGTCATCCTCCTTTCGGGACTTTGGCGAAAGCTTTGCCATTGCACTTGACATCTCAAAGGCTTTCGATCGAGTCTGGCATAAATCTTTAATTTCCAAACTGCCCTCCTACGGTTTCTATCCTTCTATCTGTGCCTTCATCGCTAGCTTCCTTTCTGGTCGTTCTATAGCCGCTGTTATAGACGGCCATCGTTCTTCTCCTAGATCTATCAACAGTGGTGTTCCTCAGGGCTCTGTCCTATCACCAACTCTCTTCCTTTTATTCATCAATGATCTTCTAAGCTGTACATCTAACCCTATCCACTCATATGCTGATGACTCCACCCTTCACCTTTCCATTCGGTTCCCGCAACGCCCATCTCAACAGTTACTTCAACAAACAAGGGATGAGGCTATGGCACACCTAATGTCTGACTTGGCTCGTATCTCTGACTGGGGTAAAAATAATATGGTTGTCTTTAATGCATCTAAGACTCAGTTCTTACACCTTTCAACCCGACAAAATCTTCCACAGGTATACCCACTAATGTTTAATAATATTCAGCTTAATCCTACATCATCCTTGAACATGCTTGGGGTTTCATTTACTCGGGACTTATCTTGGAAAGATCATATTACATCTCTTGTAAAATCTGCTTCCAAGAGATTGGGTGTGCTAAGCCGACTCCGCTCTTTCTTTACCCCTGCGCAATTGTTGACTCTATACAGGGGTTTTATCCGCCCCTGTGTGGAGTACAACTCTCATGTGTGGGGAGGCTCCCCTCATACAGTTCTTCTCAATAGGGTGGAATCAAAGGCTTTTCGTCTCATTTACTCTCCTCCTCTTACTGACTCCCTTCAACCTCTGTCTCTTCGCCGCACTGTTGCATCTTTATCTCTTTTCTATCGCTACTTTAATGGTCACTGCTCCTCTGAACTGTCTGCTTGCATTCCTCCACCTCTACGACGGGCGCGTAGCACCCGTCTGGCAGCAGACTCTCATCCTTTTTCTGTCCAACTCTCTAATGCAAGAATTAACCGTTACTCCCAGTCTTTCATTTATGCAACAGGTCAACTCTGGAACTGTTTCCCTCTGTCTGTATTTCCTGCTGCCTATGATCTCCAGTCTTTCAAACGCAGTGTGTCCAGGCATCTCAAAATGATCGGATCTTGAATTTGGCTCTATATTGGATTTTGTTTTTCTCTTGGAGGGAACTGTTACTGCGGGCTCATGGCCTTTGGTTCCTTCTTCCTCGCATAAAAAAAAAAAAAAAAACACTATCAAAACAGGTATTTCATGTCTTCTACAGTCTACAGTCTACACACACACACACAATTCTCCCCATTTGCAATAAACTGTCGTCATAAATGTGGACATTTAATCCCGTAGTTAATGATAAAATACTCTTATGATTATTTTATTGTCTTCGTTATACCTCCTGCTTCCATCACCTCAAAAATGATACTTTAAAACGCGGTATGAAGTGGAGAAAAACACTTTAAATAATCCCCTTCATTAATTACATATTCTGAGTACAAAGCCCCAGGGATAGAAAGGTATTAGGAAATTCTTGTGGAAAATACCAAAATGATGAAAAATGTCGCCTGTCATCTCAGATTGCCGAGTTGAAAAGACCGCCAAGATTTCTGAGGGGGAAACGTTATCGTACGGTGCAGTAGTTCATATTTAGCTTTTAATATAGCTACATGAACTTTTAAACTGGTGTTAGATATTGCATATTAGTGTGAACGAACTAAATTGAAGACTATTATATGAAAGTGAGGCGTAACAGCTCATTTAATAGCGACCGAGTGGTAATTATCGTACGTTTGGCAGCTCTTCTTGTCTCCAAGGGGGGTAGGTGGGGGACAGGGGGGGAGACGCATCAGTTATCTCATGTTTACGTCGTGGTTCTATTGCGCTTATTGACGACCGATTAACTATACTTGAAAGAAGGTTTATCGACTATTATTGGCGAGATGAGGGTTACAGAAGTGACGTTAATGGTGCAGGGCCAAGTGGGGGTGACTGTGAAAGAAGGACATCAGTGTTATGCGTAATTATTCGTGTGTGATAAGTCAACAACAATGAAGCGTTCGTAAACACAGCACAAATAATTGTAAACGTACTGCCTGAGGACCTGTAAATATTACTATGAACACCTTATCATGTAACAAAGCTAGATAAACACTAGAAGGTGATGAAGAGTGTCATGACAGTGATAAAGTGATGAAAAGAGTGGTGGTGGAGGACAAGCAGTGGTCACGTGACATCACCTGCCACCTGATGATACAGCTGATCCAGGTGTTTACTTTTTGATGTCCCCCCCTCCAACACACCTACACACCCACCACATCACTACCACGACGTCCCTACACTTAAACTTGTGAGATAAAGGTAAGTAATTTATAATTAACGTTTGTTGTTACGGCACCAAACTTCTTTCACACTAACTTTGTTGAAATAATCCTTCAACTTTCATGTTACTTAGGGGCAGAAAAATATACTGATACAGCACTAGCCCTGTCCACAACACTTCTTCGTGACTAGCATCGTATTCTAATGACAGCATTCAAGATGGAAAGATGGCAATTTTAGGCCAAGTTAAAGTAAAAAGTATACAGTAGTTAGCCTACATAGGAAACAAATTGCCTTTATCTTTCTTCATTTTAAAGGTTATAGTGGCGATGATGCCTGTTATGTAGGCAAGATTATAGGCCACATGCAACTACCTATCACAAGTGGTCAGCGGTTTGTTGATAAAATTATAGACGAATAGGGATAGATTAGGGTTGGGATTGGGATAAATTAGAAGGGCTTGCATTTGATTAGACAACTTATTTAAAATAAATTGGAATAAAGCATATTTTAGACCACTGATATCTTAATTTTGATTAGACAAGGAGTTCCTACGTGAGATGTGACTAGAAAATATATTTGGTTAATCAAAACTAACCTATGCAGGGTTAAAAATTAGATTAGGTTAGGTACGATTTTTTTTTAATTGTCTGAATATTAAAATTGAGGTTGAGCGTGTTGCAGAATTATTATATTGGACTAGACTAGATTATATTTTTTATATAGTATGGGTTAGGCTAGTGATTTGGGCAAGATTAGAGACATTAATGATTGTGTGCTTTGACGAAAAAAAGACCTTATGTGAATATAGCCTTGTATGTTCAGTTAATTTGAAAGAAAAGAAGCTGGTGTTTGTTGCAACAGTAGAAGGGTTTTATATTTCCTTCTTGCATTTAGTTTGCCACATCATTATTATTTTTTTTTTTTTGTAATTTGTATTTTTTCCCCTCATTTTCTATTACAAATTTTGGTGTTGGTGTTATATTAAATGCGGCAATAAAGTTGGTTTGTTGTTTGATAATCTGTATACTGTAGAGTGCCAATTCTGAGAGCATTTTTTTTTTTTTTTAATGCAAGGAAGAAGGAACTAACGTTGTTTTTTTATGAAAGGAAGAAAAAAGTATGAGAAATAAGGAACTACCATTGTTTTTATGCAAAGAAAAAAGTAAGAGGGACAAGGAACTAGTATTTTTTGTTTTGTTTATGCAAGGCAGAAGGCAGAGGAAGAAGGAGCCAGAGAACTAGGAATGATTTCTTATCGGTAATACGGCATCTTTATAATATGTAAGATAGAGTATATGCATGTTTGAAAAGTTATAAATAAACCACGTGTTTTGATTTGAGCTGCAAATAAAATGCTGGTAATATCGGGCGTGGTTTTGTTGACATTATTTTAGAAGGATTACGGTACGATACGTTCTGTTGTTTCAAATGTCCCCGCGCTGCCGTGTATACAGATTTGTTGCCGGGCGTACGATATTTGTTGATGTGGGTTTGCTTTCCTTCACATTGTTTACGTGGATTTGCCTCTTTCTGCCTCTTTCTTCACTTTGTTTTTGTGGATTTGCCTCTCTGCCTATTTCTTCATTGTTTGTTCATGGATTTGCCTCTCTGCATCTTCACTGTTTATGTGGATTTGCCTTTTTCTGCATCTTTCTTCACTTTGTTGATGTGGATTTGCCTCT
>NC_136995.1:14548494-14563494 GCF_032717465.1 Coenobita brevimanus
TCCTTGAAAGATGGAGATATATGGTCATATTTCTTTACTCCTCCCACTGCTACCCTTGCTGCAAAATTTTGCAATTTCTGCACCCTAGATATTACCGTGTCACTTGTAGTCCCCCATATGCTAATGCAATACTCAATTAAGCTTAGAACGAGTGTCTGTACAACAATGACTCTGGTTTGTTTATCTAAGCTGTCACCTATTCTACTGATATACATTAAAATACCCATAGCTTTTTTATTTAACTCGTTAATGTGGCCGTCAAAAAGCATAAAACGGTCAATATAGACTCCTAAGTTTTTCACATGTTTGCTTGGGTATATGATGTTCCCATTAAAATTTATCGTTGTGTTTGGTGGAATGTTAGATAACAGCTGACGAGTTCCTATAAAAATGCATTGAGTTTTAGAGGAGTTGAACATCAAACCATTCTTTAGAAAATAATCTCGACATTTAACATGAGTGTCCTCAGTGTCTTTAATGATTTGATTAAGATCTTCTATAGTTCCCGAGTGCAAAAATTGTGTATCATCAGCATATTGTATCATGAAACAGTCAACGTGTGCATGTAAGTCATTTACATAGATGCCAAATAAAATTGGACCAAGGATCGAGCCTTGTGGGACCCCATAGCTAATAATTTTCTTTTTAGATATGTTGTTTTCGAGACGAACTGACATACTTCTATTCTTCAAATAATTATCGAACCAAAAGCAATCAATATTTAATAAAGAACATTTATTTAGAAGGATATTATGGTTAACAGTATCAAATGCCTTGGAGAGGTCACACAAAGTTAACAAGGATACTTTCTTGTTGTCCATATTTTCATATAATTTATCTGTGACGGTAGTAAGGGCCGTCTCAGTAGATAATTTGGGTCGAAAGCCATGTTGACTCTTAGACAATAAATTGCTGGATTCTAAGTAAAATGACAGCTGTTTAGCAACAATTTTTTCCAGTACTTTAGATATGATGGGTAGTATAGATACGGGTCTATAATTATTCACACTGTCAGAGTCACCATTTTTGTATATCGGGACAACCAGTGCGTGCTTCCAGGTCTCAGGGAACACTCCCGTCACCAAGGATGTGTTGACTATACACGTGAGGAAAGGAACTATGACACATAGCGAGTCCCGGAGAAACAGTAACCCTATACCATCAGAGCCAACAGAGCTGGTTGCATTAAGATCTTTGACTGTTAATATAACGGTGTTAGTATCTACTGGTTCTGGTCTAAAAGCAGAGACAATATTGATATTAGAGTGATGAAGTTGGACGACAGATTTACCTTCATTAGTTAGTTCTTTCTGTGAGCATTTAAAAGTGGATTCTCCAACACTAGAAAAGAAATTATTGAACTCTTCGGCTTTCTCACTTAAATTATCAAAATTATAGGCATTATGTTTATTTTTCTGACTAGGGATAATTTCTCTAATGACGCTCCATGTGGCCGAAGTGTTCCCTTTACTGTCTTTAAGACGGTCGTGGTAGTGATCCGTCCTAGTTTTATTAATTAGTTGCTTTACCTGTTTCTTGGCTATCTTGTAACGTTCCCGTAACCGTGAATTACTTGTGTCGATTTTAAGCTCTCTTTGTAAGTTATTACGTTCCTCCATTGCCTCACGGATATCGTCATTCATCCATGGTGTTGGTTTTCCTTTCACTGCTCTAGTTACAAAAGGGGCACACATATTAAGACAATTAATAAAAACGTCATTAAAAATGTCTACTTGTTTGTTGACATTGTCAGTTAAAAATATATCATTCATATTATGAACATTGTCAAGGAGGAGCGAGCAGAAAGTGTCTTTATCATAGTTCTTCAAATTACGAAAAGTTTTTACCACAGGCAGTTTTCTAGGTTTTCTTACATTTAAAACAACAGATACTAGATAATGGTCAGCTATGACTTGAGGAACTACATCTTGTGATAGAATGACATCAGGTTTATTAGTTATTATAAGGTCTAGTAATGTAGCTGATGTTGATGTTGTTCTTGTGGGTTGATCTATTATTTGTGTCAACTTGTTATTTTTTATTATCTTACTGATTTTATTGCCCGTTGTCATTATGTCATCATTAAAATCACCCAGGATAAAGACACTTTTGTCACGCAAACATACCATCCTAAAAACGTCTTGAATGTAGTCAAATGATGTGGTTAAAGCCTTAGGATGTCTATATACACAACCAATGATGATGGCCGGCCACTTCCTACACTGTATCTTTACCCATACATCCTCCACGCCTGTCGGCCTTGGCACATCTAGGTTAATGACAGAGGGATTGAGGATACTATGGACATATGTGCATACCCCGGCTCCTCGACCATTGTCGCATCTAAAAATCTTGTAATTAGGAATTTCTACACAGCCATCTGGGGTGTTTGCTTGAAGCCATGTTTCACTTATACATAAAACATCGATTTTTCTATCTATTATCAATAACTTCACCTCGTCCAAACTCGATATCAGTGATTGTGCATTAATGTGTTCAACAGTTAGCAAATCCTTTTTAAACTCCTTTATTTCAACAACGGCAGATGCTTCTTCGCCATCATCCTACGCCCTATACTGTTGACATAAGCGGCTCTTATGACCTAAACGTTGACAGTTGCCACATAAGAGTTTGTGGTCAAACCTACAATTTCTTTGAACATGATTGAATTCGCCGCAATTGTAACACCCTGTTTTATGTCTCTCACTAGCATATCTATTTCTTTCCCTTCTGTAACCATACGAGTTATCACTGTGCATTTTCTGCGTTTCAAACACCGCGGTACTCTCACTAGCATATCTATTTCTTTCCCTTCTGTAACCATGCGAGTTATCACTATACATTTCCTGAATTTCAGACACCGGGGTACTTGCGTGTTTCTGCACTGGGTGGCCTCTGTTCCATCTGCCCACTCGTAAGGTATAGGCGGGAGCTTGATTATAGGCTGTATGGTGTCTATCCTCCCGCGTTCTCCTCAGGGCTACATCGTGCAGCTCGGGGCTGAATGCATCCTCCTCGCTGCTCCAGCCTGTCTCGTGTTCTCTTGTCATTGTTCTGGCAGGTGTGAGATGGAAAGGGCCTCGTGGTTTAGGAGCAGTAAAGGACTGATGGGAAGCTCTATGGGTGGGAGACTTTTGAGTGTATGGATTTCCTTGTTGTGTTGTTCTGCTATGAGAGCGTAGGGAAACCACACCTGTGTAGGTTGGCGGGCCGAGGGAGCCAGCGCTCTGGGCGGGTTCACGGTTTACTGATCTGAGGTTATTATGACCCATGTATCTATTTTCACTTCGTTGTGGTGTTTGTGTGTTTATACTTTTCTTGATATCCTCCCAATTACTGCAGAGATGGAAGTCTGGACACTGCCTTTTAATGGTACTGAGTAACTTGACTGCGCCCAGTCTATTCAGCGTGGGATATGGACTAATTTTCGTTTCGAAGCAGAGATCATCTATCTCACCTGTGCTCAGTGTGAATGAAGGAACAGTTCTGATTATATTTATACCGTTGGCTTCACCCCATTTAATTAGCTGTTCGTTATAGTCTTGTACTCTCGCCTGTATTTCATGTGAACTGGGAGGTGACACAATCTGACAAACATGTACCTTAATTTCACTGTTTGTCTCCTTCAATTCAGCGATCAACAGACTTAAGTTGTTCAGTATTGTTGTTGATGACTTCTCTTCAAATATATCTGTGATTCCGTTGTATAATATACACTGAGATGGAATATAACTTAGTTTTTCATTTATCCAGCATCTGAGTAAATCCATATTTGCTTCAAAGATGGTCCTTATTTGGCAATTATTTTGGAGATCGGAACGTAAAATCGTTCGTAAATTTGTATCTCCAAGGAGGAGGCAGTTGTTAGGTGGTGTAGAGCATGTTCCCGATGCATGATGATGTGCTTCACTCCCACAGTGATGCTGTTCCAACTCAGCAATACGCTTCTGAAGTTGCTCGATCGTGTGGTAGGCCGTCTTTATTTCAGTATTTAGCAAGTCAATTTCAGAATCTTTAGTTTCTAGTTTGGACATGATTGTCTCGATTTTTCTGACGATATCGAGCATGTCCACTCTGTCATGGTCTAGGTTAACCTGCTGACGGGTGTCAGAGGGAAGAGTCTGCGTAACCTCATGGGGTGTGGACGGTGAGTGGCTGGGTGAGGGTGGTGTGTGCGTACCATCACGTACAATATCGTTGGAAGGTGGCCGTGACTTTTCAATTATCATCTCAATGAGTTGGCTTTTGCTACTTGTCCAAACATTTGTCAGTCCCAATTCACGGCATCTTTTTTGCAGGTCTGGCTTACGAAAATGTTTGTTCAAAAAATCCCTAGTTGGTATCTCAGGGGATGGCTCTACCACGGTCTGCGTTTGAGGTGATAACAATGGTGGCACTTCCGTTACTGCTGTGGGTTGTGCTGTAAAGTTATCCTCTAACATGTCAGGCCCATAAATTACCTGGGCTTCAAGGCCTTGAGGGTTGTTTTGTGAATTCTCAGTCATTTTTAAATATATAATGTGTGGTGGTTTACAGAGGTGGTATTACTAAGGGTGGTTGCTAAGGACGCTCAGTCGTTGTCAGGTCTACTGCGCATGCGCAGAAAATGGCCTGCTGGTCAAGGGGGGAGTGGTACTCAGCTACAAAATTTTGGCCTTAAATTGCAACAAAGTCCAAAGACCCCCCAACTCTATCTTAGCACCAACAGTTCTTCTTATAATCACGCACCTCTGGTCTTAGTAGAGAGAGGCTGCCACCATTTATCTCCGGCTGTCGCTGTCGGAACGGGATTTCATTTCGGTGCCACTTAATCCTCTCACTCAGCCACCCGATCCTGCTCAAGTCATCCCTGCCTCTTCTCTTCCTCACCTTGTATTCCTCTCCTTGGCTTCCTTTCCTTGTATTCCTCTCATTGTCTTCCTCTCCTTGTATTCCTCACTTCGTCTTCCTCTCGTTGTCTTCCTCTCGTTGTCTTCCTCTCGTTGTCTTCCTCTCCTTGTATTCCTCTCCACCGCCGGATTAAGGGGGGGGGGCCCAAGGGGCCCGGGCCCTGGGCCACCCACCAAGAGGGGGCCTCCCACCAGAGCAACTTGTGTTCATTTCATTTCGTGTTTATGCATTACATATTACAGCATTGGATGAATAGTCCCCGTTCAGTATTTCCTAACTAAAAGTGTCCTATTTATATATTAGGATTTAGGTTACCAGTCTGTGGTGTATGCCATTGGGGGAGTTGGAAAGGGGGCCTCCCTTCCAAGCGGGCCCCGGGCCTCCCACATGCTTAATCCAGCCGTGTTCCTCTCGTCTTTCTCTCCTTGTCTCCCTAGGCTTGTTTTGTTCTCCTTTCTTCCATTCCTTGTTTTCCTGTCATTTTGGCCTCTCACTGTCTTCCTCTCTCATGTTTTCATTACCCACGTGTTTTGCCGTATCTTTTCTTTGTCTTTGCTTCCATATTATACCTTCCCTTCAGAGAGGCGGCAGTGTCCTAATTTCCCTGACACACAGATGCCCTAATTCCGCCTCCTTTAGCTTCCATGTCTTGCTGGAGTCTCGCGTGCCTGGAAGTTATAAAAATGTGCGTCTTTTTACCTGGAACGTTGTCTTCCAGTTCCAGCCCCTCCTTCCCTCCTCTATACTCTTTTTCCAGCCAACCATGGTTCTGGACTCGCTAACTTCGTACCCTCCATTGTCTGTCTGTCTCTTTGCTTGTCTGACACTGTCTCTCTTTTGTCTCTCTCACTGTTTGGCTTCCTGTCTTTGCCTGTCGCTATCTGTATGTCTTTTTTGTTTGTCTTTGTCACTGTTTGGCTGTCTCTGTGTGTTTATATGTCACTGTTTGGCTGCGGGTACCTCTGTTTGTATTTGTCACTGTCTCTGTCTGCCTGTCTGTCATTGTATGTCGCTTCATGTCTGAGTCATTGTCTGTCACTGCCTGTCTGTCTTCTTGTCTTAGCTGTCACTGTCTGTCTCGCTTTGTCTATTACTGCCTGTCTTTCTCTTTGTCTTGGCTGTCACTGTCTGCCTGTCTCTTTGCCTGTCACTGTCTGTCTATTTCTGTCGTGAAACTAGTGGACTGCAAACTTTTTTTTTTTTTTTTAATGCACGGAAGAAGGAACCAAAAGCCAGTTGTCCCGCTCTTCTTTCTTTCTTTCTTTTTTTTCTTTGCTTCCTTCCTTCTTAATTTATTTCCTTTTCTCTTTTCATTCCTTCATGCTATTTTCTTCAGCTAAGGAGAGGCCCCTCGGAGTGAAGGGGTTATTGCATTTGTCATCATTTGCAACTTGTCACTGGAAACTACCCGGTGATAAGCACTGCCGGGAAATTGAGTTGGGTAATTACCATGGTCTAATGTGGTCTAATTAGAGTCATTGCTAAGTCTGATTACCTTTGAGAGAGAGAGAGAGAGAGAAACTCTTTTCTTGAATTTCGTGTAAGGCGACCCATCTTTAACCTTAGCAAAAAAATAAAGAATAAAAAATAAAATAAAGTCTTAATCAGCCATTACTGAGGCAAAAATAAAAGCCAGGACAACACAGTGCTCCCTCCCCACCCACCGCCCCCTCCGGGACCTCTAAATAGGGCAAGGAAGGGCAATACCATGTGATAGAGAATTGACTGGGGCTGGTATTATTGGTGTGGTGTGGTGTGGTGTGGTGTAGTGTAGTGTGGTGTGGTGTAGTGTAGTGTAGTGTAGTGTGGTGGTGTGTAATGTGGTGTAGCCTAGTGTAATTTGGTGTTGTAAATTAAAGTGTAGTGACGTATAAAATGTGCAAACTACACCCAGAGCCAAAAATAAGTGTAATGGCATGTTGACAGCATAATAAGTGTATTGCAGTGTATTTAGGTGTAGTATACTCTCCTTTACTACCCCTGTTCATGTTATACTTTCATATTTACTGCCTCCCTGTCACTGTAAATAATGTCCCACTCTGTTGTTACCGTGCACTCTCTCTCTCCTTGCTTTAATTTAGCTGTTTTTTGTAATTTTCTTTGTATTTTTTGTGTGTTTATTTGTCCACTATAACTGAGAAATTATATGATGATGGTGGTGGTGGTGATGATGATGATACCGTTAGTGATGGTGGTGGTGGTGATGATGATAGTGATTTATTATTATTATTATTATTATTATTATTAATCTGTTATTATTTGTTATTATTTATTATGATGATGGTGATGGTGGTGATGATACTATTATTATCATTATTATGATGATGATGATGATGCTTAGCCTATTTGATCATTTTTTTCCCCCCTCTCTCTTTGCAATAATTACAATGTCCTTCTCTCCTTTCACGGTCATTAACCCCCACTTTCCACCCCCCAAAAGCCTCGTGTATGTAAGATTTCAGTTCATTCTCTCTCTCTCTCTCTCTCTCTCTCTCTCTCTCTCGCTCGCTCGCGCGCTCGCTTTCCTTTGCACTCATATTAATTTCACATTTGATTATATTTTATTCAGTGTGTCAACCTGTGTATGTAGCTACGTATACATGGTCTACACACCTGTACAACCTACCTACAACTCAAGAGATGTCGCTATAGATTAATAACAGAGAGAGAGAGAGAGAGAGAGTGAGAGATTCACACCTTCTTTGTAAGACCTATCTTGTTAAATATTGTGTGTGTGTGTGTGTGTGTGTGTGTGTGTGTGTGTGTGTGTGTGTGTGTAATTAATCTTTAGCGTCGTCTCTTGTGTTTCTTTCCTTCCTCCTTTAATCACTTTTCACATTTATTCACATTATCTGTTCTTTCCCAGCATTTATGTACCTTTTTCAGTTCTTTTCGTTCAGTGTCCCTTTAATGAAACAGAAATTCGCCTGTTAATCTTTGCACGAAATCCAGCAATTGATTCTTGATGGTTTTCGACTTGTTGTTATTGAAGGTTTCGATGGCATAATATTTTGGCTCTGAGTCCAGGCAATTGGTAGGGTCAACTTCAGCTGAGTTTGTGTTCATCGGCCTTGGCTCTGGATTGGTCGGGCAAGATCTAGGTAGGGATTGGAAAGTTCGGCACCAGGTTGATTGTGTTCAGGGTGAAATGTGCCGCGTTCACAGGGAGCCGAAACTTCCTGATATTTGGTGTGTTTGACAAGGATACAGCTGTATAGGGGATGGGAAAGAGGGAGAGGAGAGAGAGAATGAGGGAAGGGGGGAGAGAATGGGGGAGGGGGGGGAGAAGGAATGAGGAAAGGAAGGAGGGAAGGGGAGAAGGAATGAGGAAGGGGATGAGGAGAGGGGAGAGCGAATGAATAAGGGGACGAGGGGAGAGGGGAGCGAATGAGGAAGGAGAGGTGGGGAGGAGAGAGGAAATGAGGACGGGGAGGGGAGAGGAAATAAGGAAGGGGAGGAGGAGAGGGGAGATGGAATGATGAAAAGAAGGAGGGGAAGGGAGAGGAAATGAGGAAGAAAGAGGGATAAGGAACTAGATATAGATAATAATAAACAAAGATATCATAACGAAATGAGGTCAGTATTTGAGTGGTTAAGAAAGACTATGATTAAGGGGAAATAAGTATAACGAAGGAAAAAGAAGAATAATTAGAAACCAATAAACTGAGTAAAGACACCTTGAGAGTAAATAAAGGGAGTCTTGTAATTAACCTTGCGTAATTAGATGTATAAACTAAGAATATTAAAGTTTATATTGAAATGTAGACGTGTAATTAGCGGCACGAGAAACAGGTACGGTATATATTGCAGGTGTGCTGATAGATTTATATATAGCTATGCAGGGAGATTAATATATGGAGATTGATAGATAAGTAGGTAGATAAATATTGTTAAGAATTTTGTTATACATTGTTAGTAGTATCAGTATCTTAAGGTTATTCCATCATCATCATCATCATCATCATCATCATCATCATCATCATCATCATCATCATCATCATCATCACCACCACCACCACCACCACCACCACCACCACCACCACCACCACCATCATCATCATCATCATCATCATCATCATCATCATCATCATCATCATCATCATCATCATCATCACCACCACCACCACCACCACCACCACCACCACCACCACCACCACCACCACCACCACCACCACCACCAGCCACACACAGTCATCATTCAACCTTCAGCCTATCACACACACCCTGGCTCCTCTCTTGT
This sequence comes from Coenobita brevimanus, assembly GCF_032717465.1. Lineage (NCBI taxonomy): Eukaryota > Metazoa > Arthropoda > Malacostraca > Decapoda > Coenobitidae > Coenobita > Coenobita brevimanus. The sequence goes on from NC_136995.1 coordinate 14,557,625, forward strand.
TCCGTCATATTCATCCCTTAAAGAATACTTACCTTAATATCAACGCCATTTCTTATCCCTGAAGTAGTTTGTATCCCAGGTAATAATGGTGATTAGCCTGAGTTAAAGGGAATTACATTATAATTAAATGAGTGAGGTGTAATTAGGGGGATGTAAAGGTGAGAGGGATGTGGTCTATAGGGGAGGCAGAGAGAGAGAGAGAGAGAGAGAGAGAGAGAATTATTGTTACCCCAGGCCTTTCTGAAACGTGAACCCGGTGAACTGCAGGCTTAAATTCCCCTTCTGCAGTCCCCCATCCTCCTTCCGGGGGGTAGGGAAGTAGTTGAGGGACTTTTGTATAACCTGGCAGTGGAGCCGCCTGATTATATCAGTGCCACCACATGAGGGCGTCTCCCTCCAGCACTTAGGTAAGAGGAGGAAGAACTGAGGGTTAGGTGTGGGGAAGGTAAAGGTAGGGGAGGGAAATGTAGAACTAGGGGAGAGGGATGTAGGGGAAAGAGGAGGGTTTGGAAAGAAAAGGGGAGGATGGGTAGGTGGAGAAAAGGGAAGGGCAGATGGAAGGGGTGAAGGTAAGTGAAAGAAGGAAGGGAAAAGAAGAGGAGGGGAAACAGTGGAGGGTAAGAGATGGAAAGGGAAAGCGTGGAGGCAAGGGAGGGAAAGGCAGGTATGGAAGAGAGAAGGATGGTTAGTGGGAAGGGAAGAGGTATGATTTAGAGGATGCATCAGGTGAAAGAGAAAATAGTGTTAGAACCTGTCGTTGTTTAGTTTAGGTCCCTATCTCTCATTCACACGTCACCCCTCCTCCCTCTCCTGCCCTTCCCTCACTTCCTCCCCAGCTGATGCCCCTTTCCTTCTCCCCTTCCCCTCCCCCACTCTTTCCTCTCCCCCCTCCTCTGCTATGATCACGGCCACCTCACTGGATAATTAGTTTGTCGTCACGACGCCAATTTCATAACTCTCTCTCTCTCTCTCTCTCGTACCATCACACACACACAGCATCATTCAGAACGCCACTTGGCTTGTAAAGGGCTAGCAAGGAAAGCAGGGAAGGAAGGGAGTAAAGGGAAAGAAGGAAGGAAAGGAAAGGAAGGGAAGTGGAAAGAAGGAAAGGAATGGAGGGAGAGAGGGAAAGGTAGAAGAATCGAGGGAAGGGTTAATCGAAGTAAAGAAGGAAAGGAAAAGAAGGAATGGGTGAAAGAAGGAGAGGAATAAATTACATGATTTAAAGAAGGGAGGGATTGAAGGAAGGGAGAGAGTAAGGAAAGGAATGGGTGAAAGGAAGGGAGGAGGAAGGAAGAACGTGAAAGAAAAGGAGGGAAGGGTGAAAGAAGGAAGGGAGGAAAGGAAGGAGTGAAACAAGGGAACAAGAAAGAAGGAAAGGAAGGGAGGGAAGGGTAAAAGGAGCGAGAGAAGAGATGAAGGAAAGGAACAGGTGAAAGGAAGGGAATGGGGAAGAAGGAAAGGAAGGGAAGGAGGGAAGGAAGGAGTGAAATGAAGAGAACAGAGAGTGGTAGGGATGGTGTGAGGAAAGGAGGAAGAGAGGAACTGGAAAGGAGGGAGAGTTAGAGGAAGAGGAAGGGAGAGAAAAGTCATAGAAGAGGACAGACATTAGAAAGAAGTAGAAAAACATGATGATGATGATGACGATGACAATAATGATGATGACTGTATGGGCCTAAGCACTTGATGAAAAAAGAGCCAGAGTGAACTATGGGATTAGGTGTCTGGCACTGTGGAGAGAGAGAGAGAGAGAGAGAGAGAGAGAGAGAGAGAGAGAGAGCGAGTTTCCTTTCATACTGGAGTTCTAATGATGGTATCGGTTTTATCCACACGATTACTTCAGAATAAGCTGTGTGTGTGTGTGTGTGTGTGTGTGTGTGTGTGTGTGTGTGTGTGTGCACTAAAGTATGACTGTGTCTATTATGTTTACGTGTATAGGTAAACGGGTGTGCATATATAACAGGTAAAGATGGAATTTAATTAGAGGTCATCATCTCACATTTGGACTAGTGTGTGTGTGTGTGTGTGTGTGTGTGTGTGTGTGTGTGTGTGTGTGTGTGTGCACCAACGAGGGAGTACACGTGGGCGTGATGGCGTGTAAGTGTGTGCGTGTGTGAGGGCGTGGTTGCGTGTCAAAGCGTCATGCACCTGTCTGCCTGCCCTCACCTCTGTCTACCTGCAATCCTCTCTGCCTGCCTGCCCTCCCCTCTGCCTACTGTCTGCCTTCTCCTCTGCCTTCCTGCCTTCCCCTCTTCCTACCAGCTTTCCTCTCCGTCTTCCTTAATTAGCCTAAACATGGTATCCTAAGCCTTCATGTTTTGTATTCTGTATTTTAAGTAACACCATATCACCTCCACTGCTCTAGCCTTACTGTAACCGAACCTTCTTGGAGGGAGAGTGTTGCTTGTAATTAACCCTTGCCCAGGCTGGCGAAGTGTGAGTGGCGAAGGGGTGCCTGTAGTAGTAGTAGTACCGTAGTAATAGTAGTAGTAGTTGTAGTAGTAGTAGTAGTAGTAGTAATAGCCTAATAGTAGTAGTAGTAGTAGTAGCAGCAGCAGCAACTTTAGGCTCATGTGGTGAAATTGCCCCCCCTTTCTGTAGTCCACCGTCGTCCTTCTGGGGGATAGGGAGGGAGTTGAGGGACGTGTGTATAACCGGGCAGTGGAGCCGTCTCTCCTCTGCCTGTGTGTGTGTGTGTGTGTGTGTGTGTGTGTGTGTCTAAAGAGCAGTGCATGTGAAAGGGGAAGTGTTGCATTGGCCGTGTATGTGTGTGTGTGTGTGTGTGTGTGTGTGTGTGGAGAGAGAGCAGTGGTATGAAAGGGGAAGTGGTGCATTGGCCGTATGTGTGTGTGTGTGTGTGTGTGTGTGTGTGTGTGTGTGTGTGTGTGTGTATCTAGAGAGCAGTGCATGTGAAAGGGGAAGTGGTGCATTGCCTGTGTGTGTGTGTGTGTGTGTGTGTGTGTGTGTGTGTGTGTGTGTGTGTATCTAGAGAGCAGTGCATGTGAAAGGGGAAGTGTTGCATTGGTTGTGTGTGTGTGTGTGTGTGTGTGTGTGTGTGTGTGGAGAGCAATGCGTATGAAAGGGGAAGTGGTGCATTGGCCGTGTGTGTGTGTGTGTGTGTGTGTGTGTGTGTGTGTGTGTGTGTGTGTGTGTGTGTGTGTATCAAGGGAGCAGTGCACGTGAAAGGGGAAGTGTTGCATTGGCCGTGTGTGTGTGTGTGTGTGTGTGTGTGTGTGTGTGTGTGTGTGTGTGTGTGTGTGTGTGTGGAGAGAGCAGTACGTATGAAAGGGGAATGGTGCATTGGCTGTGTGTGTGTGTGTGTGTGTGTGTGTGTGTGTGTGTGTGTGTGTGTACAAGCATATGAACGGACATACAGTACTACCATAACCCACCTAATGATTATATCAGTCAGGATTTTCTGTTTGCATGTTATTATTTCCCTATCATTCTGTCAGTGGATAAAACAAACAATAAAAAACAAACAAAACAGACCCAATGTAAATGATACCCTATGAAATTAAGATTGAAAAATTAATGACATAAAAAGATAAACAGCTGAAAAAATAAAAAAAATCCATCAAAATCACGTAGCCAGAATTAACCCCGGCACGAGAGACGAAATACTGGAAATTGGTGAGAGGAAAAATCATATATAAAATTCTGGATGGAAAGTCAAACAGAAGAGAGTTGATTAATTCCTAAACCCGTGGAATAGTTTTCGTGGGAATTTGTTTGATATAAGCCCAGGGAAAGGAAGTTACCAGGTATGTATTTCTTATATCTGGGTGAGAGAGAGAGAGAGAGATTCAGATTCAGATTCAGATTCAGATTTCAGATTTTTTATTATCCACCAAAGTGGTTATTACACAAATTACAATGAATATTCAGTAATTGCAAATAGGTACACGAATTACAATACTTACAGACGCATAAGTCTCCTACAATTATTATATGTGGTAATATAAAATTTGATAAATTGTTTACCACTAAACCTCAAAGGTAAAAAGTTAAAATAAAAGAGACACACATACACACACAAAAACGTAAAAATAAAATAAAATAAAATAAAGTAAGATAAAAGTATAAAGTAAAAGAGACATACTAGAGAGTAAATTTTTTAAAAAGATGACAATAAAAACCTAAGTCTAACTTAAACATTATTTGTTAGCAGAAATTCCTTAAGTCTAGCTTTAAAAGTGTTAAGAGAGGGCGCGTGTGTGAGGGAGGGCGGGAGGGCATTCCATAGCTTGGCTCCCAGTACAGCAGTGCGCCTGTCTCCACTGTGTGTCTTAGTGCGCGGCACATACAAGCTGTGCCTCTGTCTGGTGATGCTGCTGGTGACAGCTTGTCTACTGCTTAATGGTAAAAACCAGTCTGGATAAAATCCTCGTAAAATTTTAAAAATAGTTACACCTACGTCAAATACATGTTTCTGCTTTAATCTTAGCCATTTCAGTTCCTTGAAAGATGGAGATATATGGTCATATTTCTTTACTCCTCCCACTGCTACCCTTGCTGCAAAATTTTGCAATTTCTGCACCCTAGATATTACCGTGTCACTTGTAGTCCCCCATATGCTAATGCAATACTCAATTAAGCTTAGAACGAGTGTCTGTACAACACTGACTCTGGTTTGTTTATCTAAGCTGTCACCTATTCTACTGATATACATTAAAATACCCATAGCTTTTTTATTTAACTCGTTAATGTGGCCATCAAAAAGCATAAAACGGTCAATATAGACTCCTAAGTTTTTCACATGTTTGCTTGGGTATATGATGTTCCCATTAAAATTTATCGTTGTGTTTGGTGGAATGTTAGATAACAGCTGACGAGTTCCTATAAAAATGCATTGAGTTTTAGAGGAGTTGAACATCAAACCATTCTTTAGAAAATAATCTCGACATTTAACATGAGTGTCCTCAGTGTCTTTAATGATTTGATTAAGATCTTCTATAGTTCCCGAGTGCAAAAATTGTGTATCATCAGCATATTGTATCATGAAACAGTCAACGTGTGCATGTAAGTCATTTACATAGATGCCAAATAAAATTGGACCAAGGATCGAGCCTTGTGGGACCCCATAGCTAATAATTTTCTTTTTAGATATGTTGTTTTCGAGACGAACTGACATACTTCTATTCTTCAAATAATTATCGAACCAAAAGCAGAGAGAGAGAGAGAGAGAAATTTGGGAGTGTGTACGATCGAGGACAGAAATAGTGGTTGTGGGAACGTCAGGGCTGTTCGGTTGATGTCCTTGGTGTGGTGTGATGTGGTATAGTGTGGTGTGGGAGGGTGATTTTGTGTGGTGTTGTGTGAGAGGGTGGTGTGGGAGGGTGATTTTGTGTGGCGTTGTGTCAGAGGGTGGTATGGTGTGGTGTGGGAGGGTGATTTTGTGAGGTGTGGTGTGAGAGGGTGATTTTGTGTGGTGTTGTGTGAGAGGGTGGTGTGGCGTAGCGTGGGAGGGTGATTTTGTGTGGTGTTGTGTGAGAGGGTGGTGTGGGAGGGTGATTTTGTGAGGTGTGGTGTGAGAGGGTGATTTTGTGTGGTGTTGTGTGAGAGGGTGGTGTGGCGTAGCGTGGGAGGGTGATTTTGTGTTGTGTGGGAGGGTCATTTTGTATGGCGTTGTGTGAGAGGGTGGTATGGTGTGGAGTAGTGTGGTGTGGCTTCCCTGATAAAAGGTACGGGAAGGAAAACCCTCTCTTCTTGCTTCTTCCTCTCTCAACTTTATATTCCTCTTTTAATGGTCACTCGCTCATCTAAACTTTATTTTTCTTGCCTCCTCATTCTCTCCCCCTTACTCTATTTTCCTTGCTTGATGGTCATTCTCGCCTCTCTGAACTTTATTTTTCCCTTTTCATGCTGCT
>NC_136995.1:14568494-14590994 GCF_032717465.1 Coenobita brevimanus
ATCACAAAGGAACTGTTGGACCAATAAATAAGATCTGACGGCGGGCATACCACTCCAGCCTACAGAGAGAGAGAGAGAGATTGAAGGTTACCAATATTAACTTTTAAAGGTGTGTTTTTTCCTTATATACATACCGTAGTATCTTTCTTTTCCATATTCTCTTTTTTATTTTCTTTAAGCGCCACATCTGGGAGCTTTTTGAATCCAAGAAAGAAAGAACCCAAGGCTTAGCGCGTAAAAAAATTGCCCCTTTGAAATAAATATCAGGAGGAAAAGGAAAACCAGTTCAAGATTCGTTCATTTATAGATGCTTGAACATAATGTATTTAAAAGACAGGAGGTCATAGGCAGTGGGAGAGACTGATTGAGGATAACAATTTTAGAGTTGAGCAATTGCATGCATCATCATCATGATCATCATCATTATCATCATCATCATCATCATCATCATCATATTCATCATCATCATCATCGTCATCGTCAGGTTGATAATGATGATGATGATGTGGGATGTTTGTGGATATTGGTAATTTTTTTTTTTTGTGTGTCCTTATTTGGTGCCGTCTTTATAATTGGTGTGTGTGTGTGTGTGTGTGTGTGTGTGTGTGTGTGTGTGTGTGTGTGTGTGTGAAAACAACTACAACCTCTTCATTTTTGCTTCCCCGTAGAGGCAGTGTCAGAACCTGCCTTATATTAGCGCATAAAACCTTACAGTTACGTCAAAAATGCTTCACCTGGACCCTAATTGCAATACGAGACTGTTCCGGAAGCCTGTTACCTTCCATGAGGCTTCATTGTGTGCCCTGGGTCAGACATCAGATATAAGTGCAATGAGAGGATGGGAAGAAAGGAGTCATGTTTCTTTCATTTTGTCTCGGTGGCTGTCTGTCTGTTTGTCTGTCACACACACACACACACACACACACACACACACACACACACACACACACACACACACACACACACACACACACACACACACACACACACACACACACACTCTCTCTCTCTCTCTCTCTCTCTCTCTCTCTCTCTCCCCCTCCAAATAAAAATAACTCACGCGTAACATTAAATACCAGCTTAGTCCTCAAGTAATAAATTGTCATATATTTTACTCTAGGCTGAGGAATAAATAAAAAAATAACGAGAAATAAAGCAAGGGTAAAGGGGAAGTTATTTATTGTACTCTCATTACCATAAATTTAATACATTTGGGTGTAATTTTGCTTTATTGGTCCATGGGTGATTAATACAGACTTGCTTGTATGGGTTTTATTGCTTTATTTTTCTGTAGCATCTGCATACATTAATAATATATTCATCGAAATACGTGTATATACTGCTTCCATAGGGTTTGGGTATATGTATAATGCACGTATTTTGATAGATAGACCAATAGATAGGTAGATACATAGACTGACTGACATAGATGTATTGGCAGAAAAACACATTCAGTATATAGACAGACAGATAGATAGATAGACATAGATAGATAGGCAGACAGATAAATAGATATATATAGACAGATTGATGCCTAGATAGATAGGTAGATAGATAGTTAGACAGAGACAAATAGATATATATAGACAAATAGATAGGTACCTAGATAGATATTTTATTGACCACAACAGAACATTGGTACAAAATAAAAAAAGAATGCAAAGGTTTTTAAGGTCCAGTCTAAACACTATATAACCTAACCCTGGCATCCCTACAGTCAAGCCTGGACCGGTCACCCTTGTGTTTACCTGTATCACCCTCATTAACCTGTAGGGATGAACAGCACACCTGCTGACAGACATTGTCCTACCGGTACCTGACCCTTCCTTTCCCTTGCTGGTAATGGACAACAAGTGTGTGTGTGTGTGTGTGTGTGTGTGTGTGTGTGTGTGTGCAACTTACATGTGAAAGAAATGCATGTAACATACACGCCACATAAAAGACAAAACGTATGATGTGCAAAGCGTGGAGTAATATTAATGTCAACCTTATTTTGAGAGAGAGAGAGAGAGAGAGAGAGAGAGAGAGAGAGAGAGAGAGAAGGGGGGGGTCGGCATGGTGTAGAGCATGAGGTAGGAAATTGCTTTAGGGAAATGGAAAACAGGGGGAAAAAAAATACTGGAAATTAAGATCTGTAAATGCAGCTCTAAATATAGTGATTATTTTTATTTGTTTATTTTTTTTATTTTTTTATTTATTTATAGACAGACCCACAGGTGTCTTACCAGTGTCTGACGAATAGATAGCGGAAAAATCGAAAGCATATGAAACACGCACGAGCAGTGATAGGAGTTCTCAGTGTATATCGTCTGTTGTAAATTTTCTTCAGATGGTACTGGGATAATTGTATATTTTTTTGACTGTCCTGGAGTTAAAAATTGTCGCCATTAACCCCTTCAGTACCATGACGTCCGTATTGTTTTCTTACGAGACAATGTTATTTACAGTATGAGAGACGTCAGATAAGAAAGGAATAATTACCTTTTCCCCCCGATGACGTGGTTTTTGTTTATTTTTCTGGCTGTTTAAGTTTATGGCCCGTATTCTCGTCAGGTAATGAAGCTCCCTAGCACCTCCTCCTTAGCGATTTGTTTTTGGAAATGGCTGGTTAGTATCCCTATCTATGTAATTTGGGTATGGTGATATTGCAAGGGTTTAAATGGCACCGTATGGTGTAATTAGCAAGGTAAATCGCCAAGGAAAAGGTGTTAGGGAGCTTCCTTAACCGAAGGCAATAGCTGTCAGTGTCTGTTATCCTGCCTCCTATCCTGCTGTGAAGATAAATATCATGGTAAACAGACAGCTTCCCTTACTGATTATCCCACCATTATCTCACCTTAATCCCAGTATTATCCCACCATTATCCACCCTTATCCTATTATCCCACCCATATCCCACCATTATCCCACCATTATCCACCATTATCCTATTATCCCACCATTATCCCACCCATATCTCACCATTATCTCACCATTACCCCACCCATATCCCACCATTATCTCACCCTTATCCCAACCTTATCCCACCATTGCTCCACCCTTATCCCACCATTGCTCCACCCTTATCCCACCATTATCCCACCATTGCTCCACCATTATCCCACCATTGCTTCACCCTTATTCCACCATTATTCCACCATTGCTCCACCATTGCTCCACCCTTATCTCACCATTATCCCACCATTGCTTCGCCATTATCCCACCATTGCTCCACCCTTATTCCACCATTATCCCACCATTGCTCCACCCTTATCCCACCATTGCTCCACCCTTATCTCACCATTATCCCACCATTGCTCCACCCTTATCCCACCATTATCCCACCATTGCTCCACCATTATCCCACCATTGCTCCACCATTATCCCACCATTGCTCCACCATTATCCCACCATTGCTCCACCCTTAGTCCACCATTATCCCACCATTGCTCCACCATTATCCCACCATTATCCCACCACTCCACACCAGACCCACCTCGATAACCTCCCACTATCCCTCCCCCTCGTCTTTCCTTCCTTGCTCCTCTCCCCTATACCCATCTGCGTCTTCCCCTCCCATCTTTCCCTTCCCCATCTGTCTTTCCCTCCCTTCTCTATCTGCTCCTTTCCTATTTTTCCTATTTGCTCCTCCCTCCCTCCCTCCTCTTTTCCTCCCTCTCCTCTCCATCTACTCTATCCTTATTTGATCCTCCTTCTCTTCCCCATCTGCGCCTTCCCTATTCGCTTCTCCCTACTTTCCTTCACCATTAACTCTCCCTCATTCTTCCCCCTTCCACCCTTACCCTCTCTCCAGTTGCTATCCCCTCCCCCTCCCTGCTTCTCCCCCTACTCCTATCCATTTGCTACTTCCCTTCCCCAGATGTCCCCCCCCTACCCATTTCCCCCTTCCCCCCGCGTAAGCCCGCCCTCCCCTTCTCCCTCCCCCTCCCCCCGCCCCCGCGTCACCCCTCCCCACCTCATTGATCTGGCAACCCGTCACCTTTTTCTCCCCGTCTGTAGATTTTGGCGTCACGGCGGACTGTCTGGATTCAGCGCCCCCCCTGGCTGTCTCTCTCTCACACACACACACACACACACACACACACACACACACACACACACACACACACACACACACACACACACACACACTAAAATGAGGACGATTGAATGATATGACCAACCAAACCACCCCCTCCTGCAAATCTTCACACACTACCAACCCAACTACACCCCACTCTACACACACACACTTCTCTTTACAACCACACAACATGCACACACCGTAAGTTAAGGCACCCTAAAATAACGCGCAATAAAAATTGCTTCTACACACACCATTGGAGTTGTTACTGGCTCTTGTTGTAGGAGAGGGATGGTTGTGTTAGATTATGTTGGGATGGGTAAGTCTGTGCCCCGTTGAGGAAGCTCCCTAGCACGTTTTTCTAAGAAATTTATTCTGCTTATTACACCTTACTGTCCTAAGCCATTTATTTTGCCTATTGCAACTTACTGTCCGTTGCGATTTATTTTGCTTATTACACCTTACTGTCCTGTTCTGTGCTATATAAATCCTTCAGCCATCGCCATAGTCTGCATAAGTTACATACAAAACGATATTAACCAGCCATAGCCTATCCAAAAATAAATCGCTAAGGAAAAGGTGTTAGGGGGCATTCTTACTTGACGGGAGTGTGGGCCTGGATTAAGTTAGGTAAAAATGGATTGATTTAGGTGAGATAACGGTAGATTAGATTAACTTCCTCGGTACCCTGACGATTTAATACTGATGCTGCTATAACTCAGTATCTAGTAAGTAGAATAATCTGGTTATAGGTAGGGTGAAATAAAGGAGTTACTTAGACCATAACTTTATTAATAGCGACAATAATGATCCCCCAGGTTCATATACTGTAATCATTTTTTACTCATCCATGATTTTCGTCCTATCGCATCTTATTTCACGTAGCTCTGTGACAAAGACAATACTAGCTCTATATCCTTTCCATTGCGCTTCTTTGTGACTAGCATTATAATCTAGTGTCAGGGTATTCTTACAGCTCAGCATTCAAGATGGAAAGATGGCAATGATAGGCAAGGTTAGAGTAAAAAGGATATACATCAGAAGTATATACAATCACCTGAAATAAGCTGGAATATTATACTCAATTTGTCCCGAGCATAAGAGTGTAAAATTAGCCTTCATTGGGTAAATTGAAGGATAAGGTAAGGGTAGGAAGGAGGAAGGTATGGAAGTGAGATGATGTGATGAACAGGATGGTGTTGTGGTAATGTTGGTTCCAGAGAGAGGGTTGGTGTAGGTGTGGGCAGACGTGGGGAGGGTTGGTGTAGGTGTGGGCAGACGTGGGGAGGGTTGGTGTAGGTGTGGGCAGACGTGGGGAGGATTGGTGTAGGTGTGGGCAGACGTGGGGAGGGTTGGTGTACAGTAGGTGTGGGCAGACGTGAGGAGGGTTGGTGTAGGTGTGGCCAGACGTGGGGAGAGTTGGTGTAGGTGTGGGCAGACGTGGGGAGGGTTGGTGTAGGTGTGGGCAGACGTGGGGAGGGTTGGTGTAGGTGTGGGCAGACGTGGGGAGGGTTGGTGTAGGTGTGGGCAGACGTGGGGAGGGTTGGTGTAGGTGTGGGCAGATGTAGGAGGCTGGGGTGAAGCGAGATATTGTGATGAATGAATGTAGAAGAAAGTGAGGCATGAAAGTTAAGGTCGCAGAAGAATTGACGAATGATAAGGTGGACTGATATGACGAATGGATGTAGAGGAAAACAAGGTCCCAGAGTTAAGAACGCAGAAGAATATTGACGGATGATGAGATGCACTGATATGACGAATAAATGTGGGAGGAAAACTAGATAAGAAAATTAAAGAAGAAGATTTGACGAATGATAAAAGGCACAGGTATGATGAATTAGTGTGAGGAAAAGTTGCATTCGAAAATCAGGGACGCGGAAGAAATGCCAAATGAAAAGACGCACTAATATGACTGATGTATGTGGAAGGAAGTTAGATACGAAAATTAAGGACTCAGAAGAGTGACGAATGATAAAACTGACCTGAGGAAATTTCTGAAACAATGTACACTCGGAAACCATAATCTCTAGCCCACCTGGGTCGGTGCCGGAGGTTAGTACAGCGCCCCTTCTGGACGGCGGCCCACTCTAATTATCACGAGGTAACACACGCACGAACACACACAGTCCTTATGAACCACTCGAGGCTGCGCTCTGAATGTGTCGTATGTTTAATTATCCTGCTGTATTTAATGTTAAGCAGTCATAGTATGCCCATATAGATGTCATTGTGTATAAGAACTGTATGTGGCATTGTATATTCATTATATAGGGACACGAAGAAAAATTAACGTAGGTTGTAGTTACGAAAGTAAAAATGGAAAATATAGATTCCAATCCACCCAGTGATTCGACGTATGTTTTCAGCTTTTGTGTGTGTGTGTGTGTGTGTGTGTGTGTGTTCTGTAACACCAAGCTTCATCCGTAAAAGGAACGATGTTTCATGAAGGCGTGTCTCCATTTAGCGTCAGTGATAGCTCGCCCATTCGTCATTGTGCGCATCATCCCATAGCACATTGTTTCCATCAAAACTATGGTTCATCCATGACTTCCCTTCTTCCGTGTAACTGTATCCATATGGCTGTGTGCTTGGTTTTCACTTCTTTATTTACCAATCTAGTGTGGATCAGTTACTAGTTATTTCACACACACACATGCACATAGCGCAACAAGAATGTTTTGTTGGTATGACTATTGGTTACATGAAACACCAAAAATATTTTTCACATGTATTATGCATAAACATTGTAAACATATGTGATTATTATAGTAACATATATTTTGTCTGGATACGCATATTTTTGCCTCGACATTATAAGCATAATTATGTGAAGTGACGTAAAACCACAAAGTAAAATACCTTGATATATTCCCGAGAGTTAAGAAAGAATGTGTAATGTGTATTTGGCTCGAACGGGGTTACAGGAGGCGCTACCTCCCCCGCCACTCCCCACAAGGCACCGTCGTAGGCGAAGATTTAATTCCTGACTACAGGATCCCGGGGCAAGCTGCTGCCACTGAGACACCTCGTGCCCAAAGGTTAATACCCCGTCCAACCTCCATCTGCTGTTATAATTTCATGCAATCTGGCGGGCATGAAATCTACCAGATTGGTGCAGATGTTCGCCCTCCTCCTTATTCCCTCCCACACATTATGTGCGTGTCTCCTCACTGTCTCCCTCGTTTTCTCCTCAACACCACATTCAGCAACCATATGCGTCCAAATATTTTCTATTGGATTACAATCGGCCCCTTTAGGGTGACAAGTCCAACAAAATAGTCTGTGAGTGCACCTCAAACCAACGCTTGCCTGCCCGACTTGTAGGTATTGGACTGTGATCTTGCACCATGTAAGTAGACTGTGGGTCTGGGATGGGATTATGCTTGCACCAATGGTAGAAAGGATATCTCTAGAATTTTTATACACTGCTCTGCAGTATGTTCAAAAGCACCTCCCCACCACATCCATCCATGCATGGAGGTTGTTGCACGACAGCTTGATGTCTCATGGATGTGTCTTCAGTCATATCTTGTATTACGTAATTGCCGACATTGGCAACCGACTACTGCGACTGATGTGAAACATTTCTCATCGGTGAAAATGATGGACCTCCAGAAATCTAATCCCACAGCCACATACGCCTCAGCAAACTTTTCCATGCTTCCTAATGTGCCTCTGTTAAGGTTTCCTTACGCACTGGGATGAAACATTTTCTGCCAGTCTCCCGTATTCATCTCCTGGTGGTTATCGGGTGACACTGAACTCCTGTTTCCCTGTGTGAGCGGCACTTGAGAGTGGTGATCGTTCTGCTGCCCTTTGTGGTCAGACTCCCCGTGGGAGATGCCGTGGGCCTCCGTGTGCCGAGGTGGGATAGTCAACGTATTTCACTATAAATGTGTCAAATGAGGGGTGACTGATCCACGTGTAAGTTAAGTTTGCTTAAATATATGGTTAAGTAAATACGGTTTTTCATATACGTATTTAAACGAATGAAGGGAAATAAAAGATATAGATGGAGTGTGGTGGAAGCATCGCGATCTGGCACTGTGCTCAGACCAACTTACGTCTGAACTGTCTCGTATAATTATGAATCAATTATATATTAACCTCCATTACTAGGGATGACGCCTGGTGATACCAACACACACACACACACACACACACACACACACACACACACACACACATGCACGTGAATAAACAGTTCACTTCCTTGTCTCGCATGCACAGATATACACACGCACGCACGCACGCACACCCGCGCACATACACACACACACACACACACACACACACACACACACACACACACACACACACAAAAGCTGAAAACATACGTCGAATCACTGGGTGGATTGGAATCTATATTTTCCATTTTTACTTTCGTAACTACAACCTACGTTAATTTTTCTTCGTGTCCCTATATAATGAATATACAATGCCACATACAGTTCTTATACACAGTGACATCTATATGGGCATACTATGACTGCTTAACATTAAATACAGCAGGATAATTAAACATACGACACATTCAGAGCGCAGCCTCGAGTGGTTCATAAGGACTGTGTGTGTTCGTGCGTGTGTTACCTCGTGATAGTTAGAGTGGGCCGCCGTCCAGAAGAGACGCTGTACTAACCTCGAGCACCGACCCAGGTGGGCTAGAGATTATGGTTTCCGAGTGTACATGGCAAGAATTAATCCATATTTTTTTACCTGTGCTGTACGTTGTTTAATTGTTACTGCTGCCAGATAGTTATAGTATATTTAGTTTAGGGGGCTCGATCTCTAGCAGTAAAAGGATGAGAAACTTACTACTAATCTCTGGTGTTGTAGACGGACGCCTTCGCTTGGTGACACCGATATGATTGGTCAGTTAAGCTGCCCAGGTATACGGACGTCCATTAGTTCCCTCACTGTCCCCCAAAAGAAGGGTTGTGGACTGCAAAAGAAGGGTAGCTTTGGCCTGCAGTCCACTGGGTTCACCATCAGATAAGCCTGGGGTTGTAATTTATTTTTGAGGCTGTGGGTTGGCTTGAGTTGCTGACACAACACCATATGCATAAACACTTTTTTTTTTATTCTATGTGTGTGTGTGTGTGTGTGTGTGTGTGTATTTCCAGCCCTTAAATCCCCGTCTTCTACACATAAGGAATAAATCGGGCAGTGTTTTCCTCATTTAGCTCATTTCATCTCATCTCCTTTCCTTCCCTCAGCCTTCCTCTGCCCATCCTTAATTACCCGGTACATTCCCTTTCTGTATCTCACCACTTTTCCCATTTCGTCATCTCTATCAGTAAAATTTCTTCCCGTCATCCCCACCTTTCTTACCTTCCCTGATCCCTTCTTCATCCCCACCCTCCTCATCATCATCACCATCTTCCTGGCGTCCCCCACTCCACCCCCCTTGCCCTCCACACCACCTAAGATACAACCACTTTCTCCCAGGATGATTACTCCACAGATTTTTTTTTCCAGGATTACCGTACCTGGGATTAAGTTTTTTCACCATATACATTTTCTCTTTACCCTTTTTTTTTTTTTTTTTTTTTTTTTTTATATAAAATATACTAGGGTAGTGAGGTAGGCTTGTCACTAAATTACTTATCATCAATTTTCTCTTGTTTTAAAGATTTTACTTGGAGGATGGACGATAAAATGAGACTGCAAACTCGTCCCTTATCTCTTGTTCATCATCCAAATAGAAATCAATTTATTTTTTAGTAACATTTTTCTTAAGTTCACTTCTGATAACCTGTGCAGTGTCTCTCTCTCTCTCTCTCTCTCTCACACACACACACACACACACACACACACACACACACACACACACACACACACACCAAAGGAAGAAACATAGAAGGCCCATAATCATACAGGTATAAATTTTTTTTTCTTTCCATTCCGCTCTACCATCGTCATCATCATCATCATCATCATCATCATCATCATCATCATCATCATCATCATCATCATTAATAGGTTACCTCAATCCTCATCCTTACAACTGATGATCTGGCTTGAGTTTAACGACACCTGAACAGATTTTAACAAGTTACAGACCTGAATATTGTGTTTATGTGAAGGAGTGTGTGTGTGTGTGTGTGTGTGTGTGTGTGTGTGTGTGTGTGTGTGTGTTTGTGTGTGTGTGTGTTTGTGTGTGTTTGTGTGTGTGTGTGTGTGTGTGTGTGTGTGTGTGTGTGTGTGTGTGTTTGTGTGTGTGTGTGTTTGTGTGTGTGTGTGTGTGTGTGTGTGTGTGTGTGTGAGAGAGAGAGAGAGAGAGAGAGAGAGAGAGAGAGAGAGAGAGCATAAACCCTACACTGTTATCCAGCCTTGATGTATACAGTAAGGTCTGCCTGGAATATCTGTATACCAGCGTGTAGGTAAACTCGGGAAAAAGCAATAACAGAAGCGATGTCAGTTTCTCACCTGCCTTTGAGGATTTTACAGCACTCAGTTAATTTTCATCTCAGCCAGCGCTCTGTCAGGGAAGAGAGTTTCTGTTCTTTTCACCTGTTTCCTCAACTCTTATTATAAAGGAAATATTATTAATTTGCATCTGTTACTACATTTGCACGTATTTTTATTTACCTGTGTTTCTGTGTAGGTAAGGAAACCAAATTTGTGCTGCATAATCTAAGTGTGGTTTCACTAGGCTCTTGAACACTGAAATGATTGTCTTTATGAAGAGGAAATATATGGACCAGTCTGCTTAAGAAAAGACTCCTCATATTAGCCAAGAGTATAATGTTGTGAAGACTGGACCCTGCTGGAAAGACACAAGTCAAGAGTAAGAGCAATGGAAATGAGGTCGTTGTGGCGTTGATGTGGATGTGAGGTGGATGGTGAGAGAAGAGGGGGACACCAGGGATAAGATGGAGGGATGGAACGGAGTGGTATCTGAGAGGGGGCGTAAGCTGAAGAGAGGGCAGGTAAATGACTGAGGACAGGGCGACGTGGAGGCGATTTGTTTGTGGCCATCCCTTGCCTTACAGGATGAAGGTGTTTGGCAATAGACGTGGAGGCGATTTGTTTGTGGCCACCCCTTACCTTACAGTCCAAGGCGTCTGGCAATAGATGGATAGACAGATAGTATTGAGAGAGGTCCCTGAGCCTAATAAAGCCGTTCCCGCTTGGCCAGAATAAACAGTAAAGATGTTGTGGTAAAAAAAAAAAAAAAAAAAAAAAAAAGACAGGAACGGGCAGGAAGGTCGGGTCGAATATGGGGCAAGATTATGGTGAAACTTCCATTTATTGAAATCTGGGTTTGAACATCCGTAGAATTTGTGTGTGTGTGTGTGTGTGTGTGTGTGTGTGTGTGTGTGTGTGTGAGAGAGAGAGAGCGAGAGAGAGAGAGAGAGAGAGGGAGAGAGAGAGGCGAAATGTCTGTGGGAAATATTGTGTTGTCCAGAGAGCCATTACATGTATGAAGGAATGAGGAGAGAGAGAGAAGAGTGAGTGGAATGGGTGTTGGTAATATGGTGTTGTGTAGTGGTGGTGGGTAGAGAGATTACGAAGGCAGGCACGTGATTGGACTGGTTACTGTGTCTTAAAGGAAGGGGTGGGATAGGGTGGCTTGGATTGGCTTGGGTTAGTTCAAGGCTGGGTTGATTGGAGCGGAGTTAAAATAGGCTGTGTTGGGTTGATCTGGGCTAGGCTAGGGTAGGTTAGGGTGTACTGGATTAGATTGGGTTGACTTGTGTTGAAATAGACTGTGTTGATTTGGGTTAGGGTTAATCTGGGTTAGGTTAAATCAGTCTTAGCCAGATTAAATTGTGGTGGGTTGGATTGGGTTAAGTTGGTTGTTAAGTTTGGTTATGTGAAATGAAGCTGGGTTGGGTTTGGGTTAAGGTAGTTTGGAGTGAGTTGGGATGGGGTAGGGTAGGTTAGGTTACGTATTGTGTTAGGTTGGGTTTGGTTAGGATAGGATAGGACAGGATAGTATAGGGTAGGGTATTTTTGTTTAGGTTTGGATATGGTAGGTTAATGGATGAAGGAATTTGTCTGGGAAGGAGAAGTGTTTAGTGGAGGAACAAAAAATGCTTCTTACGGTGCGTAGTTGGATTTATTCAGAGAGAGAGAGAAAAAATGAAACTAATTATTCAACAGCTGGACATGTATAAAAAGAAAGCATTTAGGATGAAAATTATAGTGCATCTTACTTCTACGTTGATTATAAAGTTTTCGTTTTCTTTTCTGGCATCTTGATTTGAGACCAGTTCAGTCCAGAGTTCCTTGTTACTTATTTATTACTTCGTTTCTCTCTTTTCCCCCTATACTCATTTGATTTCTTTTTCTTTCTCGATTTCTTCTCAATGTCTTTAATTTTATTTTTCCTGTTCCTAGTTGTCTTTTTCATGTCATTTCTATTTTTCTTTGTGTTTAAGTTACGATGGAGGCAGGATGGTAAAAACAGTAATGCCGCCTGTGGCATCAGAACAACAGACCGTGATGCAGGAGACAATAAGGTGGTGTATCTGGTGGCATGGTCGGCACGGGAACTAAAAGACAGCCATAAACTTAGAATCTGAAGCTCTTACTGCCGATCCCAATTGTGATGTGACCAGCCAGTGGGGATCTGATACCAAGTATTGTGGTTGGCACACACGATGACCTCGACGCTTATTGGCTGGCCAGAGGCGCAGAGGAGCAGGAGGAGAGTGGGTGAGGAAAAAGCGGTAGTGAAACAGTGACTAAGGAGAGCAAAATTTAAAACTAGAAAATTTATGAACAGGTGTTAGGCGAGAAGTGTGATATAATTTGAAGAGAGGAGTTAGACAAAATAGAAATATCTGTTGAAAGAGCAAATATATATATAGACAGGCACCATACATACCTTCTCTATCTACTTATCTAATTGTTTATCTATTATGTGTATGTGTGTGTGTGTGTGTGTGTGTGTGTGTGTGTGTGTGTGTGAAACGCCTCCAAAACTGTAATAAGTCTAGCATATGACAAGTTAATGGAAGCATTCTTTTATACACTTAATTTCACCAATGAATCCCATACATTCACACCGATATATGGTATCAGTGTTTGATTCTAAGGTTTATGGAGGCCAACAGAGTGAAACAATTACCGTATAATTCCGGAACGAATGATATTAAAGGGACGATTAAGGGAGTGTATAGAAGTGGGGTGGAAGGAGAGGAAGACCAAGAAAGAGGTGGATGGATTTGGATGGATACGTCGAGTGTATGAGGAAGGACAGTGTGTCGCGGGGAAAGGGGTCGTTACTGAGTAGGGATGGAGGTGCCTGAGGATCTTTTTGTGAGACCATCCATCCTACGATACGATATTGGGTAATGAACATAAATAAAGCATTTTTTAATTGGGTCTCCTTCATTGGCATTTTACACATTTTTCACTTTCCTTCCATCATATCCAAAACCAGTAAATTTCAACAGGTAGTCATTAGCAAAAGTTCGCCGACACTCCTTAAACGGTGTGAGGCAAAGGAACATTGTATACGAGCTTTTTAGGTGACAACAGTCTATAAAAAATACAAGCAAGGTGAATGAGAAGGAAGGGTACTCTCTGTCGTTTGGGCTGGAGTGAAAAATATGAAGTGACGGAGGACTGTAGACCAACTTTTGCTCATTGATTTACGGACGGAAACAAATTTATGACGGAAACATTAATATTGCTGTTAGGCAGTACCGAGAGAGAGAGAGAGAGAGAGAGAGAGAGAGAGAGAGAGAGAGAGAGAGAGAGAGAGAGAGAGAGAGAGAGAGAATGAGCAAGGTAGCCAGCGTCTACCATGCGAACTTCTCATTTATCCTGTCTACCCCCACCCCCCACCCTCACCCCCGCCCCCACCAGGTACCAAGGATATTATACACTGAGGGTGGGGGGGGGAAGAAGAGGAAGTCGAAAGAGGCGGGGGGGAAGGATGGGGTGGAGGGAGGAAAGAGCTGGGGAAGAGAGAAGGTGATTGAGGAGAGGGGCAGAGACGAGGGGAGGAGGGGAAGGACATGCTGCATGCTACCTGAGTATCGGTGAATAATTAATATTCAGATAACAGAGTGACTGAAGAGGTGTGTGTGTGTGTGTGTGTGTGTGTGTGTGTGTGTGTGTGTGTGTGTGAATAAAATAGTTGAAGTAGTTTTGATTCGATTTTAACCAAACTTAGTGGAAGGGTTAAGGGTCAGCCGAGGGTTTGACCTATTGCTTTTGAAAAGAGTCGGTCAAAGGTCAAGATCCCATAGCAAGGTCATCCTAATGAGTTATTATATGATTTACTTTAACCTTGTGAAAGAACCTAGGGTCAAACAGGGATGAAGGGATGCTAGTTGTAGTAATCCCTCAGAGGTCAAAGTTACAGCGCTGGGTCAAATGTTTGACCTTGTAACTCAGGCATTTTTATTCAGGGGTGGAGGGGAGGAGAGGGAGAGGGAGGCCGAGGATGAGATGGAGGGTGGAGTGGAGAGGCACATGAGAGAGGGGTGTGTGAGCTGGGAGCAGGGCAGTGAAATGGCGGGGGACTGGGCGACATGGAGGCGATTTGCTTGTGGCCACCCCTTACGGAATTGAGGCGTCTGGCAACAGAAAGATAGATAATACATAGCTTATATCTACAGCCTGCGTCAGTTATTACCGCCTACTCCGTGTGTTAATAATTGGGAGTGAGAAGTGTGCATTTAGTGGGGGCGCTCGCCATCCACTCAATCGATGTTGTGCTGCTCTCGGGTGTCTGCCCTTTCCTCTCCTCCATCCTTCCTTCCTTCCTTCTATCCTCTTCTGTCTTTCTTTCCTTCAATCTTTCCTCTTCCTTCTGCCTGTGGGTGACTCTGAGTGACAAGCCAAATGGTTTCCTGTACACCAGGAAACCATTTACTACGCTGAGTGGTAAACGTGTAGCCAGATTTTGACGCCTGGTGGTTTATTGGGTAATTACGGCACTCCAATCGGATTGAGCCGGTGAAGGTTTATATCCAAGGGATGGTTGGGGTTTATTGCTCATGTAATGCCACTCAGGGATGAATGAGGCTCGTCACTCTCGTCTTAAATGTCAGGACCAACTTGCCTAGCCCCGGGCTTCTAGGCTGCTCATGAGGCAACGTAGGATTGGATGATGGATGGATGGAATATAAACTAATCTATTTGTGGCATAACTAATTAATTTCTCCCTTCTTTACAGGTAAGTGATGGTTATGGCTGCGGTAACACTACTTCACGCCCTCACCTGAGCACCTTTGACAACAACGGGACACCAAAATACAAACCAAAATCCACTGTGATCAAGGGAGTATTATGTTTATGGTACCAGGGCGATGTCTCTAAATATGTACCGTGTGGGACTCTTCCTTAATTAGGGGCAAAGGTAACATAAGAGTTGTAGATTTCCAGGTTGATATTTTAGGGGCAGAAGGTGTTATGTGTGGATAGTAATTGGAGTGTGATTGATAGAATGCTGATGTGTATGACGTGACAATTGGCACTTAAATGGTAGAGGTATAATTGGTGTGTGTGTGTGTGTGTGTGTGTGTGTGTGTGTGTGTGTGTGTGTGCTGGGAGAAAGAACTTTAGGCAAGGGGAAAGGTTAAATGGCCATGACTGTCTAAGAATCTGTGACAGTTTTGTAAAGAAAACTTGGAGAGAAAGCAAGGAGAGGCGGATGTGAGATAAATTACGGACAAGACAGCTGTAAGGAGGACTGGCAAGGGTGAGTGAGGGAGGTGTGAGACGGAGAGACAGCTGTGCGGGTGATATGTTGGGAGATGAGTGAAGAGAGACAGGCAGGATGTGAGTGAGAGAGCTGTGGCGGGTGGTGTGTTGGGAGATGAGTGTAGGGAGACAGATGGGATGTGAGAAGCGAGACAGTCTTCGCCATTAGCATTCCTCTCATCAGGGGTTGTAAAGGAGAGGTTCATTTTTACCCAGAAGCTCATGGGGACTGATACACAATAAATAATGAATAACGTTAAGTAATTTATTAAGTATTCTCTTTTACACTGGACTAAAGATGAGGGTGGTTATTATTTTTCCTTTACTTTGAAATTAGTTATAAAGGTAGGATACTGTAATGGAAATAAGCTAAATTATAAGGGAGCTGAAGAGAGGGACAGCAAAAAGGCGTAAAGTCAGAAAGGCAGGTAACATACAGATAAATATTAATCACTTAAGTGATAACATGAAGGCTTTTAAGAGTAAAGAGGGGGTAACAGGGAAGATTAATTAAAATAAACGAGCGAGGGCGAGGGAAGTAAGCACCTGACCTCTTGTTGCCTCACCTGCCAATCATGTCGACGAAGGTGAGGAGGTTTACAGGTGGGGGAGGCAGGCTAATTGTGTCCACCTGTCCCACACACCTGTTGAGCCATCCGACATCATCTAACGTGTGTGTGTGTGTGTGTGTGTGGGTGTGGAGGGGTGGAGGGGGGAGGGCAGGAAGAGGCAGGGGAGGAGAGAGGCTAAAGTTGTTTATAAAGGGTCAGGTTACGATGATAGACAGAAGGTGGGGAGAGAACTGAAAGGTAAGAGTAAGAGATAGACGGACTGTGAGGAAAGAATGGAGATGTTAAGATTACGTCACCTCTCATATAACCACCACACCACACCACCACACCTCCTGACACCACACCACATTACATGACTTCACTTATCGCCACCACATCGCACTATGTCACACCACACCACACCACACCACACCACCACACCTCTTTACACCACACCACACAAGAAATCTAATACCTGAATTTACCTTACTGGCAACATAGCAGGTATTAATCACAAAAGAAATCTATCTCTATTATAGAATCACACTACTCCCCCTCCATGACAGTGGTAGTAAAGGATGTGGGTGGGAGTCACAGCTGAAGGCACAACACACCCCGTCATTATTGCTTTATTACTTTATGACCCATTTATGAGTCTCAATAAATCCTGTAATGGATTCGCCCAACCAAAAGGTAATTATAAAAGTAATTACCTTTGGCCACTGATTTGCTGTAGAATTTTCCCGTTGTTGGAGGTAGTGGAATGTTTTATTGTTATTGTGATTTTTTTTGTTATAATAATAATAATAATAATAATAATAATAATAATTATTATTATTATTGTGGTAGGTGGGGGCGCTGACCATCCACTCACTTCATGAAATGCTGCTCTCGGGTGTCTGCCCTTTCCTCTCCTCCATCCTTCTTTCCATCCATCCTCTTCTGTCTTTCTTTCCTTCATTCTTTCCTCTTTCTTCTGCCTGCGGGTTACTTTACACTCCCTCTTGTGTCTTTCTTTCCTTCATTCTTTCCTCTTCCTTCTGCCTATGGGTGACTCTACACAGTGACAAGCCAAATGGTTTCCTGTACACCAGGAAACCATTTACTACGCTGGGTGGTAACCATATAACCAAATTTTGGCTCCTGGTGGTTTAGTGGGTAATAAAGGTGCTCCAATCGGATTGAGCCGGTGAAGGTTTATATCCAAGGGATGGTTTGGGTTTATTGCTCACGTAACGCCACTCAGGGATGAGTGAGGCTGGTCACTCTCATCTTAAATGCCACGACCAACTTTCCTAGCCCCGGGCTCCTACGCTCCTCATGGGGCAACGTAGGATTAGATGATGGATGGATTATTATTATTATTATTATTATTATTATTATAATTATTATTATTATTATTTGTTGTTTTTACAACAACAACAACAACAACTACTACTACTACTAATACTAATACAGTACTAATATTACCACCACCACCACCACCACCACCACTACTACTAACTACTACTACTACTACTACAACATTAAATCCGCAACCAGAGAAAGAAACAAATCAAGTACTGTACAGTTGCTCTCTGTCCCATACCGCCAGAGACAGAGGCAAGAGGAACAACCGATCTTGTGCTGTCTAAGCAGTGTGACCCCTTGTGCCTGCGCCTCACTCTGCCTCACTATGGCCTGGGTATGTGTTGACTAATCAGTAGCAGCCCAGGTCCTGTTGACACCTACAGGTTAGGATACAGCACTAGAGGATGGCCAGGTGTATTTTGAACCACTGCTTCTTGATGACATTGTGACATATATACCAGAAAAAGAGGAGGTGGAGAGAAAATTAGAAAAATGCAGAGAGCCGATGGAAGACAGAGGAATGAAGACCCGTAGGAAGAAAACGAATTACCTGAGGTTCAGCAAAGTTCAAAGTTCAGTATACCAGGGATGTAGGTCAAGGTAGATGATATTGGAAAAGAAAAAGAATATTTATTGGTTATATGTCTATATTTGTCTTTTAAATATGATACTAAAAATAATTAATGCAGTGCTAGTAGTAGTAATAGTTGTAATAATATAATGAGTATGAATACAAGAAGTAATAAAGTAAGTAAAAAAAAACTGAGGCGTCAAAGAAGCGACTGTAAAGGAAGAAAAACTGCGTGATAAAAGAGGCTGCAATGGAGGGCAGGGGCGTGATGAAAGAGGCTGCAATGGAGGGCAAGGCGTGATAAAAGAGGCTGCAACGGAGGGCAAAGGCGTGAGAAAAGAGGCTGCAATGGAGGGCAGGGGCGTGATAAAAGAGGCTGCAATGGAGGGCAAAGGCGTGATAAAACAGGCTGCAATGGAGGGCAGGGGCGTGATAAAAGAGGCTGCAATGGAGGGCAGGGGCGTGAAACGGATATCAAAGGGAAGGGTGGGTGAGGGACACTGCAGGGACATGTGCACATCTGGGTACATCAGTGCCACCACGTTAAGGCAGGTCACCAGCATCGTTAGGACTGGTGGGGGGTCGTGTGGTACAACATCCAGTAAGGTTAGACGGTAGACCGCATCAGCCACTGTTGACACCCTGGCACTTCATCAACAACAGCAGGTGAACCCCATAATAGTGGCGCCCTGTAGCAGGTGAACCCCATAATGGTGGCACCCTTGCAGCAGGTGAACCCCATTAGGGAGGTTAGCCTGTGCAGGTGAACCTCCATAATGGGATTCACCTGCTGCAGGCTAACCTCCATAATGGGGTTCACCTGCTGCAGGTGAACCTCCATAATGGGGTTCACCTGCTGCAGGTGAACCTCCATAATGGGGTTTACCTGCTGCAGGTGAACCTCCATAATGGGGTTCACCTGCTGCACGGTGCCACCATTTGGGGGTTCACCTGCTGTTGATGATGACGTAGCTCAGGGAGCCACCAGTGGCTGGCGCAGTCTACCGTCTAACCTCAGTGGATATTGTCTCACATTACTTCCCTCACCAGTGCTGGATTGCTATGCCTTCTTGCAGTGCAACTGATGTCAGTCCAGCGCATACGCCCAGTTGTGCAAAGGTCCCATCAGTCCCTTGGAGTGGTGTGAAGGGTCATTGTGTTTCGAGTTCACTTCATAGAACATTGAGACACCATTTGGGTTGGGTCTCTTCACACCCCGTTTACGCCACCGTTTAAGAATCATGCCATATATCATCACAACACATAGTGCAACAATGTGTACAGTAAGTATTGTGAATAAAGGCATGACCCCTAGCCCTTCTTTCACATAATTCAAGAAATCAGTAACCAACGACACGATATGTGCTTGGTTTGTCTCTTTCCTTACCTTTTCCTCTTCCAATTTTCTCTCTCCTTCTCGACTCTCTCCACTTCCTTCTCCATAAGAGTGTCCACCATGTCTTTTACCTTGTTGAGAACGGGTACCAATTTTTTCAAGTTTTTCTCTAGGCTGGACAACTTCTCCTCTTGCCCCTCTGCCTGTTTTATCAACATACCATTTAGTTTTTCCATCTGTCCCTCTAGATGGAAAAACTTTTCATTTTGCCGCTCTGCCTGTTTTATCAACATACCATTTAGTTTTTCCATCTGTCCCACCAGATAGAAAAACTTCTCATCTTGCCGCTGTACCTGTTTTGCCAACATACCATTAAGTTTTCCCATCTGTCCCTCTAGATAGAAAACCTTTTCCTATTGCTACTCTGCCTGTTTTACCAACATACCATTTAGTTTTTCCATCTGTCCCTCTAGATGGAAAAACTTCTCATCTTGCCCCTCTGCCTGTTTTACCAACATACCATTAAGTTTTTCCATCTGTCCGTCTAGATAGAAAACCTTTTCGTATTGCCACTCTGCCTGCTTTACCAACATACCATTTAGTTTTTCCATCTGTCCCTCTAGATGGAAAAACTTCTCATCTTGTCGCTCTACCTGTTTTACCAACATACCATTTAAGTTTTTCCATCTGTCCCTCTAGATGGAAAAACTTCTCATCTTGTCGCTCTACCTGTTTTACCAATACAGCATATAGTTTTTCCATTTCTCTCTCCTGATGGACAAACTTCTCGTTCTGCCCTCTGCCTGTTTCATCACCTGTTCCTCAAGTTCTTCCACCTGTGCTTGCAGTTCTTTGATCCTGTTAGTGAAGAGCAGCGCGCCTCCTCATACAGGGGATCATCCACTGACCTGTTTACTAATACTTCTTCTTTGCTTTCCTCCGACTCATCGTCACTTTCATTATGTTCAGAATCATCAGTTTCATACGTTTCTGAGTAACCACTTTGCAATTCCCCATACTCTACTGTCCCTGTTTCTGAATTTTGTTTCTCCAATTCCTTCATAAATTGTTTCTCGACTTCACTCAGTGCCATCAAGTCGCTTTCCAGTTCATTTCTAATCTTCTCTTCCTCCACCTCCATGATGTTGCGCTCCACTTCAATCTCGACTAGCTTCTCTAGCTCTCTGTTTTCGTCTTTAGTAATGAAATGGGGAGCATCTTCTGTATCTTCCTCCTCCTCCTCCTCCTCCTCCTCTTCTTCTTCCTCTTCCTCCTCCTCCTCCTCCTCCTCCTCTTCTTCTTCCTCTTCCTCCTCCTCCTCCTCTTCTTCTTCCTCTTCCTCCTCCTCCTCCACTTCCTTCGTCTTAATATTTTCGTGTTCTCCTTCTAAATTTATCAACACTTCATCTTGTTTTTCTTCAATCATTTTTCGCTCCACCTCAAGGGATAATATTTGATCTTTCAGTTCACTTAGACTTTCCACAACTAATTCTTTTACTTCTTCACCAATAGGACTGTTTTCTTTTACATTTTCTTCCAAAAATTGTGTTTCCTCATCGATCTGATCCAGTACCGACAGTTCCTAGTCTATTATGCGTTCTTTTTCCTCACCGAGGGCAACAACATAAGTTTCCAATAAATTTCTCTCACTCGTGTCCTCGCCCTGCTTTTCCTTGACCGAGTCCAGTATCTTTTCCCTGAGCAAGTCTGCCATCTCTCTTCCCCTCGACCTCCTATTCCTTGCGCAATTCATCCATCCTCGACCTCCTATTCCTTGCGCAATTCATCCATCTCCTCTTCCTCGACCTCCTTTTCCTTGACCAAGTCCAGTATCTTTTGCCTGAGCAAGTCTGCCATCTCCTCTTCCTCGACCTCCTATTCCTTGCTCAATTCATCCATCTCCTCTTCCTCGACCTCCTATTCCTTGCGCAATTCATCCATCTCCTCTTCCTCGACCTCCTATTTCTTGCGCAATTCATCCATCTCCTCTTCCTCGACCTCCTTTTCCTTGACCAAGTCCAGTATCTTTTCCCTGAGCAAGTCTGCCATCTCCTCTTCCTCGACCTCCTATTCCTTGCGCAATTCATCCATCTCCTCTTCCTCGACCTCCTATTCCTTGCGCAATTCATCCATCTCCTCTTCCTCGACCTCCTTTTCCTTGACCAAGTCCAGTATCTTTTCCCTGAGCAAGTCTGCCATCTCCTCTTCCTCGACCTCCTATTCCTTGCGCAATTCATCCATCTCCTCTTCCTCGACCTCCTATTCCTTGCGCAATTCATCCATCTCCTCTTCCTCGACCTCCTATTCCTTGACCAAGTCCATTATCTTTTCCCTGAGCAAGTCTGCCATCTCCTCTTCCTCGACCTCCTATTCCTTGCGCAATTCATCCATCTCCTCTTCCTCGACCTCCTATTCCTTGCGCAATTCATCCATCTCCTCTTCCTCGACCTCCTATTCCTTGCGCAATTCATCCATCTCCTCTTCCTCGACCCCCTCTTCCTTGAGCTAATCCTCCAACTCCTTATCCTCGGGCCACCAGGTCACGTGGAAGTGGTTGGCCAGCGTTTCAGCAAGATCATTGTCGGAAAGCGACGTCTTCGTATAGGTCACGTCCAAGCAACCACCCTCGACAAATAGCCTTGGCTTCCGGGGTGAGTGGAGGATGACCAACGAGAGCCCTTCCCTCGGCGTGGGAGGGGCGTGAGGGTGTAGGTGGGACGCACCACAAACGGCTGCCACCTCGTGTCGCAGCGCACCCAACCCTTCCCGCATTGCCTTCACCTTCGCCGTCTCCGCCCTCGCCTGCCGCCCCTCAACCCGCAAAGAGGAATACACCGACAGGGGCACCAGCGCGGGCGGCAGCCCCTCCTCACCCCCTACCAGAGTGGCCTGCAGCCCCTCCTCACCCCCCACCAGCGTGGGCGGCAGCCCGTCGTCGCCCCCCATCAGCGTGGGCGGCAACC
>NC_136995.1:14595994-14599322 GCF_032717465.1 Coenobita brevimanus
AGAGGGTGAAAGAGAGAGAAGATTGAAAGATGAGAAAGTGCAAATGCAAAATGGGGCGACGTTGATAATTTTTTTCGCTTCTAGGACAACTCGCTATGGGGTGGTACTACTACTCTGCGGCCAGGTTGTGTTAGGAAGAATACTGCCACCGTATTCCCTGCGTGTCGTAAAAGGCGACTAAAAGGGGCGGGGTGAGGGGACTAGGGACCCCCTCCTCTGTTTTTTAGTTCCTAAAAAGAGACAGGCCAGAGAAAGGGATGGGGGATGGAGTTATCCCCGTACCCTGAAGATTGGGTCTATGAATGTGCGTGGATGCAGTACAATTGAGGCTAAAAGGGAGGAGATTGGGAGAATGTTTGTGAGAAGAAAGTTGGATGTGTTAGCTTTGAGTGAAACGAAGATGAAAGGGAAGAGGGAATCTATGTTTGGAAGTGTGAATGGAAGATTGTCAGGTGTTGATAGAGGAAGGGCAAGAGAAGGTGTGGCCTTGTTAGTGAGTCCGGAAGTACAGCAGTGTGTGATTGAATGGAAGGAGGTGTCATCGAGACTGATGTGGGTGAAAGCGAAATTTGAACGTGAGTTGTGGGTGTTTGTGAGTGCATATGGGCCAGGTAGTGAAAGGGATGAACAAGAGAGGAGTCTTTCTGGAATGATGTTGATGAGTGTCTGCAGAGTTTTGGAGCGAATGTGAATGTGGTAATGATGGGAGATCTGAATGCTAGAGTGGGAAATGTAGCAGTTGAAGGCGTAGTTGGTATGCATGGTGTGCATGGAAGAAATGAAAATGGGGAACAAATGATAGCGATGTGTGTTGAGCGAGAGATGGTGATTGGGAATACGCTGTTTGAGAAGAAAGATATTTATAAGTATACATGGGTAAGACAGGAGGGTGGAAGGGTTGTTGATAGAGCCTTGATGGACTATGTGGTTGTGTCTAGGAATGTAATAGGAAGATTGTTGGATGAGAGTTCTGAGAGGGAGGGTGGAGGTATGTCTGACCACTACCTGGTGGAGGGAAAGTTAAGAGTAGGTAAGAGATGGGTGAGAGCTAGGAGGGTTAGGTGTGGCAGGGAGGTTTTGAAAGTGAGTGAGTTGGATAAAAGAGAGAAAAAGATAGAGTATCAGGAGAAATTGAAAGATGAGTGGAATGCAATGAAAGATCGGGAAAATGGCAGCGTGGAGGAGGAATGGCAGTTGTTTAAGAGTGCTGTGGTGGGGCATGCAGAAGAGGTGTGTGGTGTGAGACGTGTGGGTGGTGGTGTAAGAAAAGGAAGTGAATGGTGGTGCGAGGAAGTAAGTATGGCTGTGGCTGAGAAGAGACGGGCATATGAAGTGTGGCTGCAGAGGAAGGATGAGATGTCCTATGAAAGGTATAAGGAAAAGAGGAATAGAGAGAGAAGAGGCTGTGCGTGATGCTAAAGTGGGCAGCAGATGAGAGGTGGGGTAGGCGGCTGACAGAGAATTTTCAACAGAATAAGAAAATGTTTTGGAAGGAGGTGAAAAGGGTGCGAAAGGGAGAGTCTGGGGAAGGAAGAACGAGTAAAAGCAGAGGATGGAAGAATGTTAATTGAGATGGATGCAGTAAGGAAGAGATGGGCAGAGTATTTTGGAAAGATTGTTAAATGTAGAGGAGGGAAAAGGGTGACTGAGATTGTGGCGGATGGAAGGGTGCAAGGAATAAATGTGTTGGGAGAGTTGAATGATTCTTTGACTCACGAAGGAGTGAAGTGGAGAGAGAAGGCAGTAAAGGAGATGAAAACAGGGAAAGCTGCAGGTATGGGATGGGTGTGCTGTGGAATGCCTGAAGGGTGGTGGAGTGACTATTGTTGACTGGTTAGTAAGATTGCTTGAATGTGTGCTTTGAGTAAAGGTATGGTGCCAGTTGACTGGGCAAGTGCTATTGTGTGGTCTCCGTTGTATAGCAAAGGCAAGGATGATAAGTATGAATGTACTAGGCTTTTAGGGGTATAAGTCTGTTGAGTGTTGTGGTGGTAAAGTGTATGGTAGAGTGTTAATTATGAGAGTTAGAGAGGGGTAACAGATGGAGTGATTGGTGATGAGCAGTGTGGCTTTTTTAGGAGAGGGAGGGGATGCGTTGATCAGGTGTTTGCTGTGAGACAAGTGTGTGAAAAGTATTTAGCGAAAGTTGGCAAGTGATGTGTTTTGGGCATTTTATGGATTTAGAGAAAGCGTATGATAGAATTGATAGGGAGGCTTTGTGGGACTGTTTTAAGATTGTATGGACTTGATGGTAGGTTACTAAAAGGGGTGAAAAATTTTTATGTAAATAGTAGAGCGTGTGTAAGAGTGAAGAAATGCTGTGAGTGATTGGTTTCCCGTGAGGAGTGGGGCTGCGACAGGGATGTGTGATGTCGTCCTTGGTTGTTTAATATTTACATGGATGGTGTTGTAAGGGAGGTGAATGCAAGAGTTTTAGGTGGTCTGAGTCTGGTAAATGTTGATGGAGTGAGAGTGGAATCTGTGAAGCAGCTGCTGTTTGCAGATGATACTGCACTGGTGACTGATTCAGAGGAGAGATTGAGACAGTTGGTAGAGTGAGTTTTGGAAGGGTGTGTGAAAGGAGGAGAATTGAAAGTAAATGAGAATAAGAGTAAAGTGATGAAGTGTAACGAGGTTGATAGATGGTAGAGGGGATGAATATAGTTTTGAATGGTGTAGAGTTGCTTGAGGAGGTAGATTGTTTTAAATATCTAGGGTCACATGTTGCTGTGGATGGAAGAATAGATGCAGAAGTGAAGTTTAGAATAAATGAAATAGGAAAAAGTGTTGGCAGGGAATGAAAAAAGTGTTTAAATGTCGTTCGCTTAGAATGGATAGTAAAGAGAAGGCTGTATGAGGGTGTTGTGGTACCGACTGCATTATATGGGGCTGAAACATGGAATGTGGGTGTAGCAGAGAGGAAAAGTTTGAATGTAATGGGAGAGATGATGAGGTGTCTGAGGAGTATGTGTGGAGTGACGCGTATGGATCGAGGTGCGAAATGATGAAGTGCGAAGGAGAACTGGAGTTGTTCGGGAGATGGCTGGTAGTGTTGAGCAGAGGGTGTTGCAATGGTTTGGGCATATGGAGAGAATGGATAATAGCCATGAACGATTGAGTGAAAAAGATAACTAGATCTGATGTGAGAGGGTGGTACAGGCTAAGAGGGAGACCACGAATAGGATGGATGGACAGCAGTGGTGAAGAGAGCGCTGGATGCGAGGAGGGATGTCTGTTGAGCAAGGAAGAGTGGCTGTGCGTGACAGAAATAAATGGAGAGAAATTGTGAATGAATAAATGATGACGCAGCCCTGAGGGGATATTCTCC
>NC_136995.1:14599422-14621922 GCF_032717465.1 Coenobita brevimanus
TGTCCCGTTGTTGTCAAAGGTGCTCAGGTGAAGGTGTGAAGTAGTGTTACCGCAGCCATAACCATCACTTACCTGTAAAGAAGGGAGAAATTAATTAGTTAAGCCATAAATAGATTAGTTTATATTCCATCTATCCATCATCCAATCCTACATTGCCTCATGAGCAGCCTAGAAGCCCGGGGCTAGGCAGGTTGGTCCTGACATTTAAGACGAGAGTGACGAGCCTCATTCATCCCTGAGTGGCATTACATGAGCAGTAAACCCCAACTACCCCTTGGATATAAACCTTCACCGGCTCAATCCGATTGGAGTGCCGTAATTACCCAATAAACCACCAGGCGCCAAAATCTGGCTACACGTTTACCACTCAGCGTAGTAAATGGTTTCCTGGTGTACAGGAAACCATGTGGCTTGTCACTCAGAGTCACCCACAGGCAGAAGGAAGAGGAAAGATTGAAGGAAAGAAAGACAGAAGAGGATAGAAGGAAGGAAGGAAGGATGGAGGAGAGGAAAGGGCAGACACCTGAGAGCAGCACAACATCGATTGAGTGGATGGTGAGCGCCCTCACTAAATGAACACTTCTCACTCCCAATTATTAAACACACGGAGTAGGCGGTAATAACTGACGCAGGCTGTAGATATAAGCTATGTATTATCTATCTATCTATTGCCAGACGCCTCAATTCCGTAAGGGGTGGCCACAAGCAATCGCCTCCATGTCGCCCAGTCTCCCGCCATTTCACTGCCCTGCTTCCAGCTCACACACCCCTCTCTCATGTGCCTCTCCACTCCACCCCTCCATCTCATCCTCGGCCTCCCTCTCCCTCTTCTCCCCTCCACCCCTGAATAAAAATGCCTGAGTTACAAGGTCGAACATTTGACCCAGCGCTGTAACGTTGACCTCTGAGGGATTACTACAACTAGCATCCCTTCATCCCTGTTTGACCCTAGGTTCTTTCACATGGTTAAAGTAAATCATATAATAACTCATTAGGATGACCTTGCTATGGGATCTTGACCTTTGACCGACTCTTTTCAAAAGCAATACGTCAAACCCTCGGCCGACCTTTAACCCTTCCACTAAGTTTGGTTAAAATCGAATCAAAACTACTTCAAGTATTTTATTCACACACACACACACACACACACACACACACACACACACACATCTCTTCAGTTACTCTGTTATCTGAATATTAATTACTCACCGATAATCAGGTAGCATATATCCTTCCCCTCCTCCCCCTGTCCCTGCCCCTCCCCTCAATCTCCTTCTCTCTTCCCCATCGCCTCCCACTCATCCTTCTCCCCCTCCTCCTCTTTCGACTTCCGCTTCCCCCCCCACCCCCAGTGTATAATATCCTTAGTACCTGGTGAGGGTGGGGGTGTGGGTGGGGTTAGACAGGATAAATGAGAGGTTCGCATGGTAGACGCTGGTTACCTTGCTCTCTCTCTCTCTCTCTCTCTCTCTCTCTCTCTCTCTCTCTCTCGAAACAACAATATTAATGTTTCCGTCATAAATTTGTTTCCGTCCGTAAATCAATGAGCAAAAGTTGGTCTACAGTCCTCCGTCACTTCATATTTTTCACTCCAACCCAAACGACAGAGAGTACCCTTCCTTCTCATTCACATTGCTTGTATTTTTTTTTTTTATACTGTTGTCACCTAAAAAAGTTCGTATACAATGTTCCTTTGCCTCACCCGTTTCAGGAGTGTCGGCGAACTTTTGCTAATGACTACCTGTTGAAATTTACTGGTTTTTGGATATGATGGAAGGAAAGTGAAAAATGTGTAAAATGCCAATGTAGGAGACCCAATTAAAAAATGCTTTATTTATGTTCATTACCCAATATCGTATCGTAGGATGGATGGTCTCACAAAAAGATCCTCAAGCACCTCCATCCCTACTCAGTAACGACCCCTTTCCCCGCAACACACTGTCCTTCCTCATACACTCGGCGTATCCATCCAAACCCATCCACCTCTTCCTTGGTCCTCCTTTCCTTCCACCCCACTCCGATACACTCCATTGATCGTCCCTTTCATATCATTCGTTCCTGAACTGTACGGTAACTCTTTCATTCTGCTGGTCTTCATAAACCTTAGTTTCATAAACTGTTACCATATATCGGTGTGAATGTATGGGATTCACTGGTGAAATTAGTTGTATAAAAGAATGCTTCCATTAATTTGTCATATGCTAGATTTGTAACAGTTTTGGAGGCGTTTCACACACACACACACACACACACACACACACACACACACACACACACACACACACACACACACACACACACACACACACACACACACACGTTCGTATCTCAAATTAAACTGATAACATTCTGTTCACAAATCTTGCTCTTATAACTCTTTCATTAGCCTATAGTCTTTCCTCACTCACTCTCCTCCTCCTCCTCCTCTGCGCCTCCGGCCAGCCAATAAGCGTCGAGGTCATCGTGTGTGCCATCCACAATACTTGGTATCAGATCCCCATTGGCTGGTCAGATCACAATTGGGATCGGCAGTAAGAGCTTCAGATCCTAAGTTTATGGCTGTCTTTTAGTTCCCGTGCCGACCATGCCACCAGATACACCACCTTATTGTCTCCTGCATCACGGTCTGTTGTTCTGATGCCACAAGCGGCACCAAGGCAAAAACAGTACTATTTTTACCACTGTGCCTCCATCGTAACCTAAACACAAGGGAAAATATAAAAGAAATGGCATGAAAAAGGACAACTAGAACAGGAGAATTAAAATTAAAGAAATGAGGAAGAAATCGAGAAAGGAGAAAAAGAAACTGAAGGAGCATAGAGGGAAAAGAGAGAAACGAATTAATAAATAAAGGAGCTACGGACTGAACTGGTTTCAAATCAAGATGCCAGAAAAGAAAATGAAAACTATAACCAACGCAGAAGTAAGCTGCACTATAATTTTCATCCCAAATGCATTCTTTTTATACCTGTTCAGTTGTTGAATAATTCTTTTTTTTTTTTCTGAAATCCAACTACGCACCGTGTCATTTTTTTTTTTTTCCTGCAAGAAACACTCCTTCCCAGACAAATTCCTTCATCCATTAACCTACCCCATCCTAACCTAAACTAACATACCCCACCCTATCCTATCCTGTCCTACCCTAAACTAACCTCCCCTAACCAAACCAAACCTAACAAAAGTACGTAACCTAACCTACCCCATCCCAACTCCGTCAAAACTACCTTTACCCAACCCAACCCAACCCAGCTTAATCTCACTTAACCAAACCTGAAAACCCAACCCAATCCAAGCCACCCCAATTTAATCTGGCTAAGACTGATTTAACCTAACCCAGATCAACCCAACACACCCTATTTTAACCCAACCCAATCTACCCCAATACAGTGACATAATCTGATTTACCCTATTCCAAATCAACATAGCCTATTTCAACACAAGTCAACCTAATCTAACCCAATACACCCTAACCTAACCTAGCCTATTTCAGCTCAACCTAACAGCCAATTTCAACTCAACCTACCAACCTATTTCAACTCAGCTCCAATCAACCCAGCCTTGAACTAACCCAAGCCAATCCAAGCCACCCTATCCCACCCCTTCCTTTAAGACACAGTAACCAGTCCAATCACGTGCCTGCCTTCGTAATCTCTCTACCCACCACCACTACACAACACCATATTACCAACACCCATTCCACTCTCTCTCTCTCTCTCTCTCTCTCTCCTTTATACATGTTATAGCTCTCTGGACAACACAATATTACCCACAAACATTTCACCTCTCTCTCTCTCTCTCTCTCTCTCTCTCTCTCTCTCACACACACACACACACACACACACACACACACACACACACACACACATTCTACGGATGTTCAAACCCAGATTTCAATAAATGGAAGTTTCACCATAATCTTGCCCCATATTCGACCCGACCTTCCTGCCCGTTCCTGTCTTTTTTTTTTTTTTTTATCCTACATTACCACAACATCTTTATTTTTCATTCTGGCCAAGCGGGAACGGCTTTATTAGGCTCAGTGACCTCTCTCAATACTATCTGTCTATCCATCTACTGCCAGACGCCTTGGACTGTAAGGTAAGGGGTGGCCACAAACAAATCGCCTCCACGTCTATTGCCAAACGCCTTAATCCTGTAAGGCAAGGGATGGCCACAAACAAATCGCCTCCACGTCGCCCTGTCCTCAGTCATTTACCTGCCCTCTCTTCAGCTTACGCCCCCTCTCAGATACCACTCCTTTCCATCCCTCCATCTTATCCCAGGTGTCCCCCTCTTCTCCCACCATCCACCTCACATCCACATCAACGCCACAACGACCTCATTTCCATTGCTCTCACTCTTGACTTGTGTCTTTCCAGCAGGGTCCAGTCTTCACAACATTATACTCTTGGCTAATATGAGGAGCCTTTTCTTAAGCAGACTGGTCCATATATTTCCTCTGCATAAAGACAATCATTTCAGTGTTCAAGAGCCTAGTGAAACCACACTTAGATTATGCAGCACAAATTTGGTTTCCTTACCTACACAGAAACACAGGTAAATAAAAATACGTGCAAATGTAGTAACAGATGCAAATTAATAATATTTCCTTTATAATAAGAGTTGAGGAAACAGGTGAAAAGAACAGAAACTCTCTTCCCTGACAGAGCGCTGGCTGAGATGAAAATTAACTGAGTGCTGTAAAATCCTCAAGGGCAGGTGAGAAACTGACATCGCTTCTGTTATTGCGTTTTCCCGAGTTTACCTACACGCTGGTATACAGATTTTCAAGGCAGACCTGACTGTATACATCAAGGCTGGATAACAGTATAGGGTTTATACTCTCTCTCTCTCTCTCTCTCTCTCTCTCTCTCTCTCTCTCTCTCTCACACACACACACACACACACACACACACACACACACACACACACACACACACACACACACACACACTCCTTCACATAAACACAATATTCAGGTCTGGAACTTCCTAAAATCTGTTCAGGTGTCGTTAAACTCATGCCAGACCATCAGTTGTAAGGAGGAGGATTGAGGTGCCTATTAATAATGACGATGATAATGATGGTAGAGCGGAATGGAAAGAAATTTTTTTTTTTATACCGGTATGATTATGGGCCTTCTATCTTTCTGTGTGTGTGTGTGTGTGTGTGTGTGTGTGTGTGTGTGTGTGTGTGTGTGTGTGTGTGTGTGTGTGTGTGTGTGTGTGTGTGTGTGTGTGTGTGTGTGTGTGTGTGTGTGTGTGTGAGAGAGAGAGAGAGAGAGAGAGAGAGAGAGAGAATTGCACAGGTTATCAAAATTGAACTTAAGAAAAATTTCACTAGAAAATAAACTGATTTCTTTTTGGATGATGAACAGGAGATAAGGGACGAGCTTGCAGTCTCCTATTGTCGTTCATCCTCCAAATACAATCTCTAAAACAACAGAAAAATGATAAGTAATTTAGTGATAATGGATGGACCTATCAAACCCACCTCACTACCCTAGTATATCCTATATATATATATATATATATATATATATATATATATATATATATATATATATATATATATATAAAGAAGGTAAAGGTAAAAATTATAGGGTGAAAAAACTTAATCCCAGGTACGGTAATCCTGGAAAAAAAATATGTGAAATAATCATCTTGGGGGAAAGTGGTTGTATCTTAGGTGGTGTGGAGGGCAAGGGGGGTGGAGTGGGGGAAGCCAGGAAGATGGTGATGAAGATGGGCAGGGTGGGGATGAAGAAGGGATCAGGGAAGGCAAGAACGGTATAGGGATGAAAGGAAGCAATTATACTAAGAGAGATGACGAAATGGGAAAAGTGGTGAGATATAGAAAGGGAAGATAGTTAAGGATGGGGAGAGGAAGGCTGATGGAAGGAAAGGAGATGAGATGAAATGAGCTAAATGAGGAAAACACTGCCCAATTTATTCCTTGTGTGCAGAAGACGGGGATTTAAGGGCTGGAAATACACACACACACACACACACACACACACACACACACATACACACACACACACACACACACACACACACACACACACACACACACACACACACACACACACACACACACACACACACACACACACGTACAGAATAAAATAAAAAAAGTGTTTATGCATATGGTGTTATGTCAGTAACTCAAGCCAACCCACAGCCTCAAAAATAAATTACAACCCCAGGCTTATCTGATGGTGAACCCAGTGGACTGCAGGCCAAAGCTACCCTTCTTTTGCAGTCCACAACCCTTCTTTTGGGGGACAGTGAGGGAACTAATGGACGTCCGTATACCTAGGCAGCTTAACTTGACCAGTCATATCGGTGTCACCAAGCGAAAGGCGTCTCTCTACAACATCTGAGATTAGTAGTATGTTTCTTATCCCTTTACTGCTAGAGATCGAGCCCCCCTAAACTAAATATACTATAACTGTCTGGCAGCAGTAACAATTAAACAACGTACAGCACAGGTAAAAAAATATGGATTAATTCTTGCCATGTACATTGCTTCAGAAATTTCCTCAGGTCAGTTTTATCATTCGTCAGTCTTCTGAGTCCTTAATTTTCGTATCTAACTTCCTTCCACATACATCATTCATATTAGTGCGTCTTTTCATTTGGCATTTCTTCCGCGTCCCTGATTTTCGAATGCAACTTTTCCTCACACTAATTCATCATACCTGTGCCTTTTATCATTCGTCAAATCTTCTTCTTTAATTTTCTTACCTAGCTTTCCTCCCACATTTATTCGTCATATCAGTGCATCTCATCATCCGTCAATATTCTTCTGCGTTCTTAACTCTGGGACCTTGTTTTCCTCTACATCCATTCGTCATATCAGTCCACCTTATCATTCGTCAATTCTTCTGCGACCTTAACTTTCATGCCTCACTTTCTTCCACATTCATTCATCACAATATCTCGCTTCACCCCAGCCTCCTACATCTGCCCACACCTACACCAACCCTCCCCACGTCTGCCCACACCTACACCAACCCTCCCCACGTCTGCCCACACCTGCACCAACTCTCCTCATGTCTGCCCACACCTACACCAACCCACCCCACGTCTGCCCCACACTTACACCAACCCTCCCCACGTCTACCCACATCTACACCAACCCTCCCCACGTCTGCTCACACCTACGCCAACCCTCCCCACGTCTACCCACATCTACACCAACCCTCCCCACGCCTCCCGACACCTACACCAACCCTTCCCACGTCTGCCCAAACCTACACCAACCCTGTCCACGTCTGCCCACACCTACACCAACCCTCCCCACGTCTGCCCACACCTACACCAACCCTCCCCACGTCTGCCCACACCTACACCAACCCTCCCCACGTCTGCCCACACCTACACCAACCCTCCCTCTGTAGCCAACACCACCACAACACCACCCTGTTCATCACATCATCTCACTTCCATACCCTCCTCTCCCCTAATCTAACCTACCCTTACAGTTTAGCTACCCAATCAAGGCTAATTTTACACTTATGCTCAGAATAAATTGAGTATAATATTCCAGCTTATTTCAGGTGATTGTATTTACTTACAAGAGGATGAGAAAAAGGCTGAATATAAGAGAGAAGTGGAGGAACGATTGGGTAAATATGAATTGGAGCAGACAGGGAACGTGGAAGGTGTGTGCAAGATATTCACAGGAGAAATATGTGCAGCATGTGAGGTGGTGTGTGGGGTGTTGAAGACGAAAGGGGGTGCAAGGAACAGCATGGTGGAAAGAAGAGGTGAGACAGGCTGTGGCACAAAAGAAAATAGCATATAATGAATGGATGAGAAATAGGGGCGTGGAAGAAGTTAAGAGACGGAAGAGAGAGTTATATGTAGAAAGGAAAAGAGAGGTGAAAGTATTAGTAGGAGAGAGTAAGAAGGGAGTGGATGAGGAGTTTGGAAGGAATTTGAGTGTCAAGGGGAGGGAATGTAAGGAAATGTTCTGGAAAGAGGAAAAGAGAGCCAGACAGGGTGGCAATGAAATTAGTACGGGAGTGAAAGATAAAAATGGTAGATTACTTGAGGAGAAAGGAGAAAAAGTGAGCAGATGGAAAGAACACTTTAATGAACCGCTGAACATAAAGAATGAAAGTAATGCGAGTATAGGTGGCTGGGGAATGGCTGGGAGAAGGAGGGATGTGAGATGACAGAAAGAAATAGTAGGATGGAAGTTGTGGAAGCAATGAAGAAAGTCAAAATGGGGAAAGCCCCAGGAATTGATGGAGTGTGTGGTGAAATGCTGAAGCAAGGGGAGAGATAGTAGCAGAACGGAGGTGGAAGATGTGCAGATTGGCCTGGGAGGAAGGTAGAGTCCCGGAGGATTGGAAGTCAGGTATAATTATTCCCTTGTACAATGGGAAAGGGGAAAAAGAAGTGTGTGGTAACCATAGCGGCATTTGTCTTCTTAGTGTAATAGGAAAAGTATACGGTAGGATACTTATTGACAGAGTTAGAGAAAGAACAGAGGAATTAGTTGGAGAAGAACAGGAGGCTTTAGGAAGGGAAGAGGTTGTGTAGATCAGATATTCATTCTTTGATCCTTACTGGAAAAGTTTCTAGAGAAGGGAAAGAAGTTGTATGCTGCCTTCATGGATTTGGAGAAAGCATATGACAGGGTGGATAGACAAGGATTGTGGTAAGTATTAAGAATATATGGAGTAGATGGGAAGTTGTTAAATGCTGTGCAGAGTACATTGTATGATGGTGCTAAGGCTGCAGTGCGTGTGGACGGTGAACTGAGTGAACTTTTCCCTTTGAAGGTTGGGTTGAAAGACGGATGTGTAATGTCTCCATGGTTGTTCAATCTGTACATGGATGGGGTAATAAAAGAGATACAAGGTAGGGCAGTGGATGCTGGAGTGGCCCTAGTGAGAGAGGGCAGTGTTTGGAAACTCCCTGTACTGTTGTTTGTAGATGATACTGTGTTGTTAAGTGATGACGAAAGGGAGCTGCAAGGCTCGGTGGATGAGTTTGGGAGAGTGTGTAAGAAATAGAATCTGAAGGTGAATGTAGGGAAGAGTAAAGTGATGGTCTTTGAGAGAGGTGAAGTCAGTGAATGTACAGTGAGGCTGGATGATGAGGAAATGGAATATGTGAGTACGTTTAAGTACTTGGGTAGTGTGATAAGTAAGGATGGAAGTTTGGAGGGTGAAGTGCTTGAAAGGGTACAACAAGGATGAAAGGTTGCTGGTTCCTTGAAAGCAGTGATAAGAAACAGGGAAGTGACCATGGAAGTGAAAAAGTTATTACACGACAGTATTGTGATATCAGCTCTAACGTATGGAAGTGAAGCTTGGACGTTGTTGGAGGGACACACGTCAAGAGTGACAGCAGTGGAAATGACTCAAATGAGTTATCTGAGAGGAGCCTGTGGAGTCACATGGAGAGACAGACTGACAAATGAGGATGTGAAAGAGCGTTGTGGGGTGGATATGGATGTGATTGGATGCGTTAGGAGAAACACATTGAGGTGGTTTGGCCATGTGGAGAGGATGGAGAGTGAGAGACTGACGAAGAGAGTGTATGTGAGTGAGGTGGAGGGGGAAAGAGGGAGGGAAGACCAAGGATGAGGTGGAGGGATGGAGTGGAGAGGTATATGAGGGAGGGGGTTGTGAACTGGGAGCAGGGCAGTGAAATGGCGGGGACAGGGTGACATGGAGGCGATTTATTTGTGGCCACCCCGTATGGGATTAAGGCGTCTGGCAATAGATAGATGGATAGTATTTACTGCTGTTGCATATCTTTTTTACTCTAACCTTGCCTATCATTGCCATCTTTCCATCTTGAATGCTGAGCTGTAAGAATACCCTGACACTAGATCATAATGCTAGTCACAAAGAAGTGCAATGGAAAGGTTATAGAGCTAGTACTGTCTTTATCATAGAGCTACATGAAATAAGATGCAAAAGGACGAAAATTTTGGCTAAGTTAGATTAAAGAAAAAAAAAAGAGTATAGTAAAGGAACCTGGGGGATCATTATTGTCGCTATTAATAAAGTTGTGGTCTAAGTAACTCCTTTATTTCACCCTACCTATAATCACATGATTTTATTCACAAGATACTGAGTTACAGGAGCATCAGTATTAAATCGTCAGGGTACCGAGGAAGTTAATCTAATCTACCGTTATCTCACCTAAATCTATCCATCTTTACCTAACTTAACCCAGGCCCACATTCCCGTCAAGTAAGAATGCCCCCTAACACCTCTTCCTTAGCGATATTATTTTTGGATATGGCTGGTTAATATCCTTTACTATGTTACTTATGCAGACTATGGTGATGGCTGAAGGATTTATATAATACAGAACAAGACAGTAAGGTGTAATATGCAAAATAAATCACTAAGGACAGTAAAGTGTAATATGCAGAATAAATCACTTGGGAAAAGGTGTTAGGGAGCTTCCTCAACGGGACACAGACTTACCCATCCCAACATAATCTAACACAACCATCCCTCACCTACAACAAGAGGCAGTAACAGCTCCAGTGGTGTGTGTAGAAGCAATTTTTATCGCGCGTTATTTTAGGGCGCCTTAACATACGGCGTGTGCATGTTGTGTGGTTGTAAAGAGAAGTGTGTGTGTGTGTGTGTGTGTGTGTGTGTGTGTGTGTGTGTGTGTGTGTGTGTGTGTGTGTGTGTGTGTGTGTGTGTGTGTGTGTGTGTGTGTGTGTGTGTGTGTGCGTGCGTGCGTGCGTGCGTGCGTGCGTGCGTGCGTGTGTGTGTGTGTGTGTGTGTGTGTGTGTGTGTGAGAGAGAGAGAGAGGGGGGGGGGATAAATCCAGAGAGTCCGCCTTGACGCCAAAATCTACAGACGGGGAGAAAAAGGTGACGGGTTGCCAGATCAATGAGGCGGGGAGGGGTGACGCGGGGGCGGGGGGAGGGGGAGGGAGAAGGGGAGGGCGGGCTTACGCGGGGGGAAGGGGGAAATGGGTAGGGGGGGAACATCTGGGGAAGGGAAGTAGCAAATAGATAGGAGTAGGGGGAGAAGCAGGGAGGGGGAGGGGATAGCAACTGGAGAGAGGGTAAGGGTGGAAGGGGGAAGAATGAGGGAGAGTTAATGGGGAAGGAAAGTAAGGAGAAGCGAATAGGGAAGGCGCAGATGGGGAAGGGAAGGAGGATCAAATAAGGATAGAGTAGATGGAGAGGAGAGGGAGGAAAAGAGGAGGGAGGGAGGGAGGGAGGGAGGAGCAAATAGGAAAAATAGGAAAGGAGCAGATAGAGAAGGGAGGGAAAGACAGATGGGGAAGGGAAAGATGGGAGGGGAAGACGCAGATGGGTATAGGGGAGAGGAGCAAGGAAGGAAAGAGGAGGGGGAGGGAGAGTGGGAGGTTATCGAGGTGGGTCTGGTGTGGAGTGGTGGGATAATGGTGGGATAATGGTGGAGCAATGGTGGGATAATGGTGGAATAAGGGTGGAGCAATGGTGGGATAATGGTGGAGCAATGGTGGGATAATGGTGGAGCAATGGTGGGATAATGGTGGGATAAGGGTGGAGCAATGGTGGGATAATGGTGAGATAAGGGTGGAGCAATGGTGGGATAAGGGTGGAGCAATGGTGGGATAATGGTGGAATAAGGGTGGAGCAATGGTGGGATAATGGTGAAGCAATGGTGGGATAATGGTGAGATAAGGGTGGAGCAATGGTGGAGCAATGGTGGGATAATGGTGGAATAAGGGTGAAGCAATGGTGGGATAATGGTGGAATAAGGGTGAAGCAATGGTGGGATAATGGTGGAGCAATGGTGGGATAATGGTGGGATAAGGGTGGAGCAATGGTGGGATAAGGGTGGAGCAATGGTGGGATAAGGGTGGGATAAGGGTGAGATAATGGTGGGATATGGGTGGGGTAATGGTGAGATAATGGTGAGATATGGGTGGGATAATGGTGGGATAATAGGATAATGGTGGATAATGGTGGGATAATGGTGGGATATGGGTGGGATAATAGGATAAGGGTGGATAATGGTGGGATAATACTGGGATTAAGGTGAGATAATGGTGGGATAATCAGTAAGGGAAGCTGTCTGTTTACCAAGATATTTATATTCACAGCAGGATAGGAGGCAGGATAACAGACACTGACAGCTATTGCCATCGGTTAAGGAAGCTCCCTAACACCTTTTCCTTGGCGATTTACCTTGCTTATTACACCTTACTGTGCCATTTAAACCCTTGCAATATCACCATACCCAAATAACATAGAAGGGGATACTAACCAGCCATTTCCAAAAACAAATAGCTAAGGAGGAGGTGCTAGGGAGCTTCATTAACCGACGAGAATACGGGCCATAAACTTAAACAGCCAGAAAAATAAATAAAAACCACGTCATCGGGGGGAAAAAGTAATTATTCCTTTATTATCTGACGTCTCTCATACTGTCAAAAAATTGTCTCGTAAGAACATTATGGACGTCATGGTACTGAAGGGGTTAATGGCGAGAATTTTTAACTCCAGGACAGTCAAAAAAATATACAATTATCCCAGTACCATCTGAAGAAAATTTACAACAGACGTTATACACTGAAAACTCCTATCTCTGCTCGTGCTTGTTTCATATGCTTTCGATTTTTCCGCTATCTATTCGTCAGACACTGGTAAGACACCTGTGGGTCTGTCTATAAATAAATAAAAAAAATTAAATAAATAAACAAATAAAAATAATCACTTTATTTAGAGCTGCATTTACAGTTCTTAATTTCCAGTACTTTTTTTTCCTGTTTTCCATTTCCCTAAAGCAATTTCCTACCTCATGCTCTACACCATGCCGACCCCCCCTTCTCTCTCTCTCTCTCTCTCTCTCTCTCTCTCTCTCTCTAAAAATAAGGTTGACATTAATATTACTCCACACTTTGTACATCATACGTTTTGTCGTTTAAGTGGCGTGTATGTTACATGCATTTCTTTCACATGTAAGTTGTACACACACACACACACACACACACACACACACACACACACACACACACACACACACACCCTTGTTGTCCATTACCAGCAAGGGAAAGGAAGGGTCAGGTACCGGTAGGACAATGTCGTCAGCAGGTGTGCTGTGCATCCCTACAGGTTAATGAGGGCGATACAGGTAAACACAAGGGTGACCGGACCAGGCTAGACTGTAGGGTTGCGAGTGTTAGGTTATATAGTATTTAGACTGGACCTTAAAAACCTTTGCAATTTTTTTTATTTCGTACCAATGTTCTGTTGTGG
This sequence comes from Coenobita brevimanus, assembly GCF_032717465.1. Lineage (NCBI taxonomy): Eukaryota > Metazoa > Arthropoda > Malacostraca > Decapoda > Coenobitidae > Coenobita > Coenobita brevimanus. Next base: position 14,612,668 of record NC_136995.1, read on the forward strand.
TCAATAAAATATCCATCTAGGTATCTACCTATCTATCTGTCTATATATATATTTGTCTATCTATCTATCTATCTATCTACCTATCAAAATCAGTGTATTATACATGTACCCAAACCCTACGGAAGCAGTATATGTATGTCCATTAATGTATTATTAATTTATACAGATCCTACAGAAAAAAAAAAAAAAACATACAAGCAAGTCCATATTAATCACCCATGGACCAATAAAGCAAAATTAAACCTAAATGCATTAAATTTATGGTAATGAGAGTACAATAAATAACTCCCCCTTACCCTTGCTTTATTTCTTTAGTTTTTTATTTATTCCTCAGCCTAGAGCAAAATATATGACAATTTATTATTTCAGGACTAAGCTTGTATTTAATGTTACTCGTGAGTTATTTTTATTTGGAGAGAGAGAGAGAGACAGAGAGAGAGAGAGGCGAAATGTTTGTGGGTAATACTGTGTTGTCCAGAGAGAGAGAGAGAGAGAGAGAGAGAGAGAGAGAGGCGAAATGTTTGTGGGTAATATTGTGTTGTAAGAATTTATGCGCTAATATAAGGCACGTTCTGACACTGCCTCTACTGGAAAAAATGCAGTGAGGTTGTAGGTGTTTTTACACACACACACACACACACACACACACACACACACACACACACACACACACACCAATTATAAAGAGAGCACCAAATGAGGACACATTAATGTATAAAGATTAACAATATCCACAACATCAATACGACGGCAATGATGATGATGATGTTGATAACGATGATGATGATGATGATGTTGATAACGATGGTGAAGATGATGATGATGATGCATGCAACTATTCAAGTCTAAAATTGTTATCCTCAGTTAGTCTCTCCCACTGCCTCTGACCTCCACTCTTTTAAGTACACTATGTTGAAGCACCTATAAATGAACGAATCTTGAAACAGTTTTTCTTTTCCTCTTGATGCCTATTTTAAAGGGGCAAGTTTTCCAAGCACTAAGCCTTGGGTTCCTTCTTTCTTGGATTAAAAAAAAACTCAGTTGCGGCGCTTAAAGAGAGAGAGAGAGAATAAGGAAAAGAAAAATACTACGGTATGTACATAAGAAAAAACAATTTAAAAGTTTATATTGGTAACCTTCAATCTCTCTCTCTCTCTCTCTCTCTCTCTCTCTCTCTGTAGGCTGGAGTGGTATGCCCGCCGTCAGATCTTATTTATTGGTCCAACAGTTCCTTTGTGATCATTAATCAACTCAGGCCGGTTTCTCTCTCTCTCTCTCTCTCTCTCTCTCTCACACACACACACACACACACACACACACACACTCCCTTCCTCTCTTCCTCATTCCTTAATCATTTCCTCTTCCCTCTCTGTCCTCTTTAAGCTTCTCATCGTAACTAGTGTTCTCTCTCTCTCTCTCTCTCTCTCTCTCTCTCTCCCTTTACAATCACCAGGTAAACATACTTTTTCATGCACGGGACATACTCCCCCCCCAAAAAAAAAAAAAAAAATGCTATGAATAAAAAACTACAAATAACGATGCCTCAAAATAAATACACTGCTAAATAACTAGATAAATAAATAATGCACCTTGTACCTTACCTGTGTCAGCGGTGAGTGGAGTGCCAGGAGAGCCAAGCAGTGTTACATCCTCTGGCACTGTTTGGGCGTGTCGGTCAGTGCCATGCCACACCACACACCACACGTCCATCTGAAAGTAATTTATCACCTTCAGTATTTCACACTTATGGGTCTCCTTTACTGTGCCTTACCTGGAAATAATATACAGTATTTTAACATTATTATTTTTATCTGTTTTTCCATCCTCTGCCCATCTTGTAAAAAACATATAAGGGATTAAATGAATGACTTCTGCAGGGTGTGTGGGAACGAGTGTCATGTTTTATTTTACTCTCATCGAAACCAAAACTGCCATTTCTTCACCTTGAATGCTAAGTCTTGTCACTAGATTAGCACTTGAATATGTCAGTTACGAAGAAGTGCTGTGGAAAGGATGTACGACCGTAGTATTGTCTGTTTCTGTCAATGAGGTACGTAAAATAAGCTGCGAAAGGACGAAAATCTGGACCAATGTAGAGTAAAAATAGTACAGTGTTAATGACTCAATTAGCACTTTAATACGATGTTATTCATGAAAAAGTGCTGTGGAAAGGATGTAGAGCCGTAGTAGTGTCTTATTCTGCCACTGAACTACAAGAAATAATCTGCAGAAGGATGAAAATCTGGGCCAAGAGAGTAAAAACATTGTAATCTTTATGACACCAACAATCAATACTAACTTCCAGGAACTCACATTCATTTACAGTCACACTGGCTTTCATAAACATTACTGTAAGGGTAAGGTTTTGTGGGGGTAATGTTTTGTAGGGGTATTTATTTGTGTTTTATTTTCACGTGAGGCTGAGTGATAGCAAATGTTTAGTGCAACTTTACCACTTAATATTTGTATTCTGTGGAACTGATAACAAGTGGAATTACAAATGAAAATCCACGTACCATGTCTGCACCACTTCCTTGCCGTCCTGACTAACAAAATTTTACGTTCCTCAGCTTTATACTCAACGTGTAGTGTAAACCTTGCCTTCCCTACGAAATATGTCCCGATAGTAATCATATGTGAACCTATTTACGAGGTTGTAGATTAAAAATAAAAATTAGTATGAGGGATGGTGAGCATTCTAGAAATTTATGGCCTGCCATCTAAAGACTTATCCTTTTCCTCTAGCAGTTTACACTATCTCCTTTCTACTCTTTCTCTCTCTCTCTCTCTACTTCTTCCACTTACCTATATCAATTTACCAACTCGTCTTTCCTCTTCAATGCAAAGCCACCCTCCACTTTCCTCTTTCCCTCCCACCCTTTCCAATTCCCACTCCTCCATTCCACTCCTTCCCTCCTAATTCCCTCCAACCCTCTCGGCCCTTCTCTCCTTCTTCTCCCACCCCTCACTCCGTAATAACATTATATTGGATGGATCCCTTGAATACAATTTTTCTCTCTGCTCCTCCTACTTGACGTCAATATTACTCTCTCTCTCTCTCTCTCTCTCTCAGGCAAGAAGGTAAGTCTTATTGATCACCTTTCCTCTCTTCATCAATTTCTCTTACCTCTTCAGTCACAGACACATTTCTTTTCCCTCTAATGCATACCACTTTCTCCTCCCCTCTCTCTCCCTCCATCCCTGCGTCTCACCCCCTTTCTCTCCCCCTCCCCACCTACCTCTCCCTCTCCCTCCTTTCATCCCTGCTGTCCCTCCTCTTTTCTCTCCGTCTCCCCACCTCCTCTCCCTCTCCCCACATCTCATAACCACACCTGTTGCACATTTTTCTTTCTTAATTTTTCTAAGCAATTTTTTTCCTTCCTCTCTCACTATTTGTTTGCATGGCTTATTTTTTTCTTTTTGAGAATTCTGTTCTTCTTTGAGTTTTCCCTCGCTCTCTTGTTTTTCTTTCCTTAATTTTTCTGCTGGATGTCCTCTCTCTCTCTCTCTCTCTCTCTCTCTCTCTCTCTCTCTTTCTATCGTTCTGTGAGTTTTCTCTCGCTTAGTTTTATTTTTCCCTTCCTTAATTTTTCTGCTGGATTTCCTCTCTCTCTCTCTCTCTCTCTCTCTCTCTCTCTATCTATCTATCTATCTCTATCTGTCTATCTATCTATCTACCTATCTATCTATCTATCTCTTCCTTGTCGCAAGTTAAGATGAAGAATAGAAAAATAAATCTTACCCGGTAATAATTCTTACGGTCACTATGATAAAATACAGACGGACACTTCGAACAAACATGGTGTCAAAATGGAGATATGAGAGAGAAGAAGGAAGGGGAGGGCAAGAGAGACGGGGGCAGGAGGAGGGATGGGTTTGAAGGGGGAAGTGGAGGGAAGGGAAAGAAGCAGGGAAGGGAAGGAGGGGTAATAGGGAAGGGAAGGGGACGGAAGGAGAGTGATAATGATGATGATGATGATGATGATGATGGTGGTGGTGGTGGTGGTGGTGGTGGTGGTGGTGTTTCGGTAGGAGAGGGAGGGCGGCTTGGTAGTAGCAGTAGTAGCAGTAGTACCGGTGGTGGTGGTAGTAGTAGTAGTAATAGTAGTAGTAGTAGTAATAGTAGTAGTAGCCAGGTGGTTATATCGGTGTCACTACATGAAGGCGACGGTAGTGGTGATGAGGTGTGATGAGAGGTGTGAGTGGTGAGAGGGAATGGTGATGAAATGTGTCAGTGGTGAGAGGGAATGGTGATGAGGTGTGAGTGGTGAGAGGGAATGGTGATGAGGTGTGAGTGGTGAGAGGGAATGGTGATGAGGTGTGAGTGGTGAGAGGGAATGGTGACGAAACGTGTGAGTGGTGAGAGGGAATGGTGATGAGATGCAATAAACGATAGTCACTCTCTTTCTCTCTTTCATGCACGCACGCACACACACACACACACACACACACACACACACACACACACACACACACACACACACACACATACACACATACAGAGAGAGAGAGAGAGAGAGAGAAAGCAAATGGAATCTGGACATATATAGGCCTTTTACAGTATTTTTATGGCACAAACAGCCTAGACAGCTGATGGGGGCAGGAGAGAGAGAGAGAGAGAGAGATTGGACGGGGTGGAGAGAACTGGGAGTAGGAAGGGGGGGATGGATTGGTGGTGGTAGAGGGGCTAAGCAGGGGTGGGGTTGGGGGGAAGAGAAAGAATAGAGGGGGTGGAGGGGATTGGAAGTAGGAGGGACAGATGGAGGGGAGGGGGGGAGGGGATGGAGGGAGCAGGGAGGAGGTAGAGATGGAGGGAGATGGAAGGGGTAATGAAGTGGGATGAAGTGCGTGAGGAATTATCTGGTCATCCAAACTTTGGCTTCGGGCTTCTCCACCTAGCAAATACCACGACCACGGCAAGGAAAGGAGAAGAGTGGCGAGGAGAGGAAAGGAGAGGAGAGGGGAGATAAGAGGAGAGAAACTGAAAAGATGGGAAAAGAAAGAGAAGAGAGAGAAAGGAGAAGAAAAGTGAAGGGAACTGCGGAGAAATTACAAAAATGGGAAAGAGAGAGAGAGAGAGAGATACAAAGCAGAAAGTAAATGAGAAGAAAAGTGGAGTAGGAAGGACAGACGAGGATATAACAAGAGACAAGTAGATAAATGGAAGGGATGATAAGAGAACTGAAGAGGATTAAGAGAAGACAGTGTACGAAAAATTACAAACCAAAATGAGAAGTAATGGAGCTACACGAAAAATATTAATGTACAGGCACAAAGGCCAAAAAAATAAAATAAAAGTTAAATAACAATAAACCCAGAGGGAACAGTCCATCATATTCCCTGACTATTATTCACTGTAATATTCTCCCTATTGAGTTTATTGGATAAATAGATAGATATGGTATATAAACATAGACAGACAGATTTTACTGACCACAAGTACAAGAAGACAAGACATTAAAATGGCTATCTGACAAAAATATAAGAACTGAATGTTCAGTTGTAATAATTTTCAACTTTTTGTAGTCAATGTATTATACCTAAAAACAGCTGTAAAATATTCCTACAAATATACCATCTCAATGAACAAAGACCTTTACATTCATACACAATATATAAAACTTAATAATTATAATGGACACTCTCAAAAACGTGCAAACTCAATTACAGATATACTTCTCAAATATCACATAAAATAACAGTAGTACGGGCAGCCAAATATGGGTAAATATCAGTCTTCTCTAACTCTCTAACAAGGACAGAAACACAAGGCTAACTATTTTTTTTTATGCAAGAAAGAAGGAACCAAAGGCCAGGAGCCTGCACAATTGTTCCCTCCTAGAAAAAACAAAAACAAGATAACAGAGAGCCAATTCAGGATCCGTTCATTTCGAGATGCCTGGACACACGGCGTTTGAAAGACTGATCATAGGCAGTAGGAAATACAGACAGAGGGAGACAGTTCCAGACTCTTCCCAATGCCAAACTATTTTATCCTGCCAACCCCAGATGTATGCTTTCAGTCTGGGGGGCCCTCTCGTCACCTAGATATTAAAAAGCAACACAGGTATACCCTTTTTACTCTAACTTGGCCTGAAACTGCTATCTTTCCGTCTTGAATGGCGAGCTGCAACAATACATTAACACTTGAATATGATGCTAGTAACGAGAAAGTGCCATAGAAAGATGTAGGGCTGTAGCATTGTCATTTCCTGCCACTGAACAATGTGAAATAAGCTGCAACGGGACAAAAAATAGGACCAAGTTAGTGTATGAGAAGTACACAACGTGTGACGGATAATAAGAGAGAAATACAAGTAGGAGGAATATTGGAACTACCTGTGTGTATTAGTGACAGAGGAAGGGAGGTGAGAATGAGACAAGCCAACTGAGAATAACATATAAATACAAGAATACAGTATGTTTGCAATAAAGGCACTGAGCTGACATGAAGGTACCTACGTCTGAGAGTTTAATAACTACCGTACCATTAAATCAGCATAAAATTTGGTCAAAACACAGAATAAAAAGTATCAACAGTAAACAATGATTTTTATATGGCCAAAATTTACTCTAACTCTCCTAAAACTTCAAATGACCTTAAAAGTCGGGAGTTTCTAATTAGATATTCCCTGTCTTCCCTGACTTGGTCTAATAATACCAAGCTCGCCTAGTTACGGGCCTACGAAAACTTTTGGAAATTATAAAGTTAGGGGAATTACAAAGTTTTCTCCCAGACCCAGTTCACCTCTTGAATACTTTACCATTTTTAATTTCTGTCGCCTTGGTCCCGCATTTATAACCCTTTTTACAACTATAGTTTTTTCATGCTAACTTGGCCCAGATATTCGTCTTCTTGCAGTTTATTTCACGTAGCTCAGTGGCAGAAAAAGACATTGCTTCGCCTCTACTCTTTTCCACAGCCACTTCTTCGTGACTAGTTGCATGTTCTAGTGTTAATTCATTGTTACAGTAAGCACGATGAAGGGATGGTAATTTAAAGTCAAGTCTGAGTAAAAAGAGTATTGCTGTGATATTAAACCTTGCAGCACCAGCACGTTTTTTAATTATTCCTTTCTCGCAATTTACATACAATCATACATACAGTCATTCTCTTCCACCTCCCTGTTAGTATATATATAGCCTAAGCCTGTGAGAATGTGTGTGTGTGTGTGTGTGTGTGTGTGTGTGTGTGTGTGTGTGTGTGTGTGTGTGTGTGTGTGTGTGTGTGTGTGTGTGTGTGTGTGTGTGTTAGGCTCTTTCCAACGACGTGCAGGAAAACAGAGAAACTAACGGGAGGGAAACTACACTCCTTTTACCGTACTCTAACTTGGCCTAAAACTGACATCTCTCCATCTTGAATACTTAATTGTTGCAACAGATTATCACCTCAAAACAATGCTAGTCACGAAGAAGTGCTATGAAAAGAATGTAAAACCTCAGTATTGCCTTATTTTGCTATCGACCATTTTCTTTTTCTTTTCTTTTTTTAAGGAAGAAGGAACCGAAGGCCAGATGTAAGCTGAAAAGGGTAAAAAAATGTGGACCAAGTTAAGACGAAAAGGTATGGTGAAGTGTGAAAGATGTGGGACAGGCCAAAGCTTGTATTCTTGACAGTAAAAGAAGCTCCCTAACACCTCTTCCTTAGCGATTTATTTTCAGATACGGGTGACTAATATCGTTTTGTACGTTTGAGTATGGTGATATTAGAAGATATTTGTGTAACACATAAGGGGACGCCAAGGTGACAGAAACACAATAAATCGCTTAGGAAGAAGTGTTAGGGAGCCTCTGTAACCGGTGAAAATACATACGGTACCCCAGACAGGTAAGCGTGAGACAGGAGTGACAAACAGTAACTAGTGACGTCACGCTAAGACTGTTATATCCTGCGGTCACCCTCATCCTTTTGGACAACAGGGACGGGACGGGAAGAGGGATGGGGTGACGGGAAGAGAATGAGGAGCAGGAAAAGAACATAAAGTTGAGGGTAGAATAACAAACAAGAAAGGATGATAAAGTAGAGAGAGAAGAATGACCAATAAGATAAGAAAATAAAGTTGAATGGAGAGAATGACCAGCAAGATAGGAAAATAAAGTTGGGAGAGAGAGAGACAGAGAGAATGAGGAGAGGGGAAAAATACAGAGAGGAGAGAATCAGCATGAAAAGGGAAAAATGAAGTTGAGAGAGGCGAGAATGACCATCAAGCAAGGAAAATAGAGTAAGGGGGAGAGAATGAGGAGGCAAGAAAAATAAAGTTTAGATGAGCGAGTGACCATTAAAAGAGGAATATAAAGTTGAGAGAGGAAGAAGCAAGAAGAGAGGGTTTTCATTCCCGTACACTTTACCTTTAATTAGGGAAGCCACACCACACTACTCCACACCATACCACCCTCTCACACAACGCCATACTAAATGACCCTCCCACACAACACAAAATCACCCTCCCACGCTACGCCACACCACCCTCTCACACAACACCACACAAAATCACCCTCTCACACAACACCGCACAAAATCACCCTCTCACACAACACCACACAAAATCACCCTCCCACACCACACCATACTACCGTCTGACACAACGCCACACAAGATCACCCTCCCACACCACCCTCTCACACAACACCACACAAAATCACCCTCCTACATCACACTATACCACATCACACCACACAAAAGGACGTTAACCAAAGAGCCCTGACGTTCCCGTATCCACTACTTCTGCCCTCGATCGTACACATACCCAAATTTCTCTCTCTCTCTCTCTCTCTCTCTCTCTCTCTCTCTTTCACCCAGATAAAAAAAAAAATACACAACCTCCTTTCCCTGGGCTTATATCAAACAAATTCCCACGAAAACTATTCCACGGGTTTCGAAATTAAGTTGCTCTCTTCTGTTTGACTTTCCTCCCAGAATTTTACACATGATTTTTCCTCTCACCAATTTCAGTATTTCGCCTATCGTGCCGGGGTTAATTTTGGCTACGTGAATTTTTGATGGATTAATTTTTATTTCAGCTGTTATCTTTTTGTCATTAATTCTTCGATCTTAATTTCACAGGGTATCATTTACATTGGGTCTGTTTTGTTTGTTTTTTATTGTTTGTTTGTTTTATCCACTGACAGAATGATAGGGAAATAATAACATGCAAACAGAAAATCCTGAGTGATATAATCATTAGGTGGGTTATGGTAGTACTGTATGTCCGTTCATATGCTTGTACACACACACACACACACACACACACACAC